>NC_143570.1:84682272-84832954 GCF_054136105.1 Typopeltis vanoorti
GACCTTTATTGAGGTCTCTTCAGTGGGAGCCAGACCCAGAGGTGATACCAAAGTTGAAGTAGTGCAGAAATCATATTTTCCTATACCAGTTGCCAAAAGGTATGGTACGAGTTGCCCCAGTCCTGAAGATACTTCACAAACTTTGTTTGCTTACATTTGGATAAAGGATTAAACCAAATATATAATTTATAGTGAAACCAAGCGAAAAAAAGTTCCAATGTTTAAACATTTTTCGTGTGCGAGATATATGCAAAACTTTTTAATGTCTTTTTTCATAAAGTAAAATCAGGGTTGCGAGTTATACTCGAGGACAAGTTATATTCGAGTAAATACGGTAAGCGTTTCGCCGACAAGTTGATATCCTTCTGCTGCTTCCCCTGATCAGCTAATTTCTACGCCGAGTTACAATGCATAAATATTTTTCTCATTACCGTTTTTTTTTTTTTTTTCAAACCAACATCATTAAAATCAGTTTAATAATAAAATAATCAGTTTTACACTGAATAATATTATTAATTTATATATAAATAAATATTATAAATAAAATAAAAGATTATTTATAAAATTATCAATAATTATTTATAAAATATTATAAATAAATTAAGTTAGATTAATTTTCTATTAATTTTCCCCTACTAAGAACTGCCTGGCACGTCAGCAACTCGATTGGTAAATTTTGCGCACCCGCCATGTCAGCAACCAAATTTGTAAATTTTTGGCACTCGCACATAAAATGGGTCGCCACCCCTGGCCTAGCAAGCTGAGCATCTTTGCTACATAGAGTGTGATGTCTCAAAAAGTGAAGTACGTAATTAATGACTCGAAACCCAGTAAACACACACACAATTAAAATTAATATTTTTACATTTTTAATAATATTTTGGTAAATTATATCCTGGTTATATATTTAAATTATCTCATTAGCTGTTGTTCGATATTGTTCATACAGTTTTGGCAAATATGAAATAAAAAAAACACTGCGATAGTGTTTAATGTTCTGCATATAATATCCATTTATTTCATACGCACGCAATCTGTGATGATGTCAGCTTTACCGAGGCTGCGGTTGTTTTAAATGACCTCACAATAACGAAGTTAGGAGATTTGATATGTTTTACACACACATTTTATCAAATACACATAAGACTGGTTATCTCCTGTTTTGTTGAAAAGCCTGTTTAATATACAGTGAGTTCCTTTCGTACTACTACGGAAACTGACCTAGGACATTTCATCTAGATTTGCAAAAATAAAAATAACTAAATGTCAGAAATTTTGTTGCTTTTCTTAGTCACGCATTTCGCCACTAAAACGTGTAATTAATTTAGATTTCGTTTGAATCATTTCTGTATTTTATTGTTCTTTATTGAGACGGAACAAAAGTTATGCTATATTTTGTACGTTTGCTGGATTTCGCCGAGGAAAGTGTCGCATCTCTGGCTGCCATCGAATTGTGAGTTCTCCATAAATAAGCAACCATCTTTGCTTTATATATTACGGCTTTCTTCCCCCCCTCCCCCCCGCCATCGCGTTCCACCCGGCAAGATTTCCATAAATAAAAGCCAACAACGTTTCGCATGCCGTAAACGTAGTGAGAGACGCAAATTCTCACGCGAGCGAACACATCTCTGCCTAGTCGCGGGCCCAAAATCATTTTGTTTCCGTGATAAAAGCGACGGAGACTCAAGTCGCTAATTTATTTGCCGCGTTCACGCTAAGAACATAAAAATTAGAGCTCATTCCGGCGAGTCACAGTCGAGCTCCTTCTCCGGCACTTGTCGTAAGACGCCGAACGACAACACCAGCGGTTACGAGCGGGATATTACGCAAACGTTTCCACGCCATCTTTAATGTTCGTACATCGTCGCAATATGAATTTAAAATACCGGCCGCGCGTGCTTCATTTCCACCTCATTTTCTACGCTCGAAGCCCGCAACTGGAGTGCGAACGGATACTATTACATCCCTCGTGCGGCGCAATCGCAGGACGTCCGTCTGCTACCCCGGCCGTGCCTTAATCAGCAGAGCTTCGTAAAGCAGCCCGCCCGTAGTCGCACACCCCATCTCACGCCGCTTGCTTCCTCATCCTTCTCAAAGACCTTTCCCGTGTACGCATAATTTGTTTGCTCGTAGAATTTCCGACTTCCCGCTGTTTCGTGGTCACCGCTATGATTTTCAATCCCTCCTTTTTGTGCGTTCTCTTGTTAGCTTTCAATTCTTTCCACGCTTCCTTCATCTTTATTATTTGGTATTTCTGTCTGTCGTGATTCCTTTAATACATCGCTTTGTGAACGTGAATGATATGCAAAAGGATTAATTCGTGTCCCTTTGAATAGTATTTGCTCTTTTCCATCTAATATGCTCATCACACGACAAGACAACTTTAATAAACTGAGTATTAGAATGCTGTAAATATGATTCGGCGTACATCCTTGGGAGATGTCAACAGATCAGGATGCATATGGTGACTAACGGAAACCATAGCGTACAACGAAGAATAAAATATTTCAACTGGCACACCGTGCTTTATTTTATTTTTATCCATCATCCAAGTTTTATATCACAAAACATACTTGGGTTAAAAAATAAAAATAAAAACCATCGCTGTGCCCAAATCACTTCACAGGTGCAGACATGGGCGTCCGCAGAAAATTTTCCGGGGGATGGTAGGGCAAAGCAAATTTTCAATGTTGGGGGGGGGAACAAAGTTTGGAGACAAATAATTGCATCAATAAAATTTTATTTAATTATTTAATTTTTTAGTGTTTTTTTTTTTTACAAGTAAATTCCGGGGGGGGGGGGATTGTCCCGTTTGTCCCCCTCTGCGGACGGCCATGAGTGCAGCGGAAATCAAGGTCTATCTTCACTTCTAACCTTTGTTAGAAGTGAAGTGTCGTAATTTGTTTTCCTTTTAATTTTTTGTCTGTTTAATTGGACTAAGCGGCACATCCTCAGAAATGACGGAAAGAGGAAAAGTGACTTTGAGAAGTCAGAAATTAGGGTTCGATTTACGAGGTTCGCTTTTCAGGAACCAATTAGGCGTAAGAGCAGAATCTACTTGTATTTTGTTCGATAAAATCTTCCTCAGCATCTTTTCTTCTTTCTTAGTATGTTTCACCTTCCATTTTTCTGTTTTAAACTCCTATTTTTGTTATTTAGAATACTTCTGCTTATTGCTTACCTACTTTTCATTTTATTCTTTCATTATTTCCTTCTTTTCTTAGAGTACTCTTGTCTACTACTATTTCGTTTTTTTTTTAATTATTATTCTGTTTGTCTCTGCTTCTTATTTTCTTGCCCCTTCTCGATATATTTTTCATTCTCATTATTCCTCTGATGAACCATATATACATATTTTTTTTTTAATTTTTTTTTTTTTATCATTGCTTGTGGAAGCAATTGATAGCTGCTGTAATGAATGATGGTTTGCGGACATTTTTCTTGAAGACTTGAAATTATAAAAAGAAATATAAAAAGAGTAGCTACCAGAAAAAAACATGTATTTACTGAAATTTCTTCCAGGATAGCATTAGACCCGTTAGCGATATCTCCTATTCGTATCTTTTCGGGATTTTCAATTTTTTTATTTTTCTCTTTTCAAACTATTTCTGTTCATTTTTTAATTCTTTCAGTTTTTTATCGTCTCTTTCTTTTGCAAGACACATCAGCATTTTCTGTTGGAAATATTTCGATTAAATGGCAACAAAGACTTGGAATTTGGAATTAATTCTTGCTTTATCCTTCCAATACCATTCCAATAAAACCCGAATTCAATTTACTTTATTGGATTTATTTGGGTACTTTAAGTTGTAACTTCGGCAATAACTAACACATAATAAATGCACTTTTTTCCTCAGAAAGAAGACATGCAACATTCAAGTTGGTGTCATTACCATAAACTTCTGTGTTGTGCTAATGTTCCCAAAAGCCTTTTAACCTTTATCCATTCATCTACAATCTTGTATCATCACAGAATCGTACGACGTGTTGTTAAAGAAAGGTGACACTTTCACACATGCACGAGCTGTTTTCAATTCCCATTCTACTCTTCTGTTTTGCTTGACAAACTGCTGGAAGTGGCAGGCAGACATCGAGAAGACTTGTTTTCTCGTTATCGCCAATCTTAGGGTTCCACACTTAATTAATTCTAAAGGAAACTATTGGGAATTAATCTGCCTCTTCTATCAAGTGGACAGAATGAAGATTAATGGCGTAGATACGAAGAACTAGTTCTTTATAGCATCCAGTGCGAGGCGTACAAAATTTATTTTGGGTATCCACACGTAAAATCCTCGCAGTCCTTTAGTGATTTCGAAACTTGAATTAAATGCTATTTATATCCTGTAATGCCTTTTCTATTTCACAAAGGGAATAAGCAGCACTCTTTTACTCCTATTTTTTTAACGAGGGAGAAATCAATAAGCAGTTTGTGTGTCATCGCCGAGATTGAGTGCATTCCCCCAGCGTGCTAGATGAGAGTCGATGTTTCTGTTCCTCTATGGTCTACAGGTGCAGTAAGAAATTCGGGTGTTTTGAAGCCCGAATTTCTTCCTAAAGGTAGAAAAAATCCTGTAGGCTGTGCAAATAATCGGATTAAAAAAAAGGTTCAAAGGTTTCTGTAATCGGTAACCAAAAATGAATCTATGAGCTTTTCTTTTATCATTCCAGTTACGAAACTTACCAGAGGGCTACGTATACTCACTCCAATTATATAAATTCAAATATATATGTTATATAAATTGCAATATCCGAGGGAGAAATTGAATAAAAACTGTAAGTGGGAGTTTTAAAACATGAAAATGCTGTTACATATCGTAGCAACACTGAAATGTATTATTTAATATTATAAAAATTCTTTTAAAAACTCTTTCTTCCTGTTAAGTCATTCATGAACCCATAGGGAGTTTTAAACTACAGTTGTGAGAACGTAGTGGAATTCATTTCTGGATGAGCTTTAATATTGTAACTAACCTTTCTGTCTTTCCATTTGTTACAGCTTCGAAACTGTTAATCTCTACAATATGGTTGATGAGAAACGACGCCCAAATAGGTTCACGTATCGAAGGCTCCCTCTAAGCCTTTCTTATATAATTATTGGATAGATTAGCATTTTGCGCTTTGTGTGCCCTGTCCAATTATACTGTTTTGTAATGAAACACGGTTGTCTTAAGTCTTTCTAACACTTACATTAAAATATCGGAATTAACTGAGATGGGAAATGTAATTAAGAAAGTAGTTAATTCAGTGCAATGCCGCTGAGATTTGGGGGTTGGTATGCTGTCACATTTATACACTACACGCGAAAACAGCCATCCAGCTATCTAATCTTCTTGGACACCCATCGGATTAGCTACGTGTTGTTCTTGATGTTGTTATTCCTAACAAACGGGAGGTTCTGGGTCGCTCCAACTTGACACACCTGTGACCACTTGGTAGTTCTTACGGTAGTGGGATAAAGTGACTTCACGTGAGGTTTATCCTTTTTCGTCTTACGATAAAATGCACTCGTCGCTGTATCTGCTTGTAGTTTATTATGTCGAGAGTATACTTTGAATAGTTAAGCAAGTGATTTTGAATTCATGTAATGAGTTCCATCATGAAGGTGATATCGTGCGCTTCCAAAATAATATGAAGAGTACGCTTTTATGCTTGCCCAGGTAGCCATTGCACGATGACATTAATTTTTTTGCCAGTGCATCAATGCCGTATGCATACAGTCCCACCCACACGCACACAGTAGATTTCAAACACAGAATCTTCCGCGTCCATGTTATTCTGGTTGTCTCAGGAGAGGTGAGGACTTATAGAGAGGGAAAGAAAAAAACACCTTACACCAAGAGCCTAATTTCTGTATGTGTCCGATTTTTTTAAATTTATTTATTTACGTTTTAGCTGTGGTGGATTAAATATTCTCAGTACCGCTCTTGGCATTTTTCCCATCACTATCTGGGGGTGGGAACGTGCCACTGAATTTGCTTCACAGTTGGTCCTTGATCAAACAGTTTCTTGTCCATTAAGCGTACAACAAATCCTAAAATTAATTTTGGCATATTTGGATACCATTTTCCATGTTTAGTGCAAAATACAGTTCTTAAAGTAGAGGTATTTTTTGGCAAAAAGAAAGTAAATAAATAAACTGTAAAAATGACAGGTACGGTCTTGAGACATCGGCAATGTACAGGGTGTGGCCCACGATCTAAATAGTCCTCATTTTCTTCATTTCTTGGGATATCAGTCAGTTTTACGAAGTTTGCAATCTCGGAACAGCATTTTTTTTTTTTTTTTTTTTTTTTTTTTTTTTTTTTTTTTGAAGACTGTGCTGCAAAAACTTTTGTCTTCATCATCCATTTCTTTCTGTTTGTCTATTTGAAAAAAAAAAAAAAAAAAGGTAAGACGCAAGCAAGTCATTTATAAAGTACTTAAACTAAGTTATAAGCGAAAATTGACGTGAAACCATAGATGCCCCCGTAATCCGAAATCCTCCAACAGTAATACCACTGTTAATAACTCAAACTCCCTTGGGATATCAGTGAGCTTTAAGAAGTTTCCAATCTCGGAACAGCAGAATTTTTTATTTTTATTTATTTATTTTTTTTTGTTGATGGAGACGGTGCTGCAAAAACTTTTGTCTTCATCATCCATTTCTTTCTGTCTGTGCTTTTGGAGCCTCCCAAATTTGCTAAAGATTAACCATTGTAAAAGAAACCGTTATTTTAATCACTCTGAAATTTATAAACGAATGTGTGTTGGTTTTATTTTTATCTGTCCGTTGGATACATTTTTACCATCGGACCAGCCTGTGTTCAATGTCATATTTACTGCTATACTTTCTCCTTCAGAATTTTAACACCCTTATGTCTTATCGCTGTATCCTGAATTTACTTGCAATTTCTAGGGGTAATGCGATTTACATTTTTTGTGGATCAAAACTTTTGCCACTCAAGTAAGATTTCCAGTCCGATACTCAGTGAGTTCAGAAGAAAGCTATCCGGTTTCTATGACTACCGATATTGTTCTATTATCCTGCGAAATATGCCTTTGATGATAACTCGCTTCGCTGCCATGACAGGTTACCGATAGAAACTGGTATATATCCCAGTTCAGTTTTCATATTTTTCTATACGAGACACAGAACTTTGAAAAGGGCTTTTTTGCAGAAATAAAAACAAAAATTGTGCGTAAAAGATGAGATCCGTAAGTGTAGGTTTTTATTTTACAAATATAGCTTGACAAAGTTCGTTGCTTCCTTAAAAAACGCGCTTAAGTCTCCAGTGAACTTGTGAAACTGCAGGAAAATTTGGAGAGGTTTCTTCCTAAATTATAAGCCTGCTTGAAGTTCTTACAAATGGATTAAATCATGTATAAAGGATTTACTCGAAAGTTTTCAGACTTTTGATATATTACACCTCACAAAAGTACAATTGAAAATATTATTTAACAAAATACAAGCAATTTATATTCTTTGATCTCAATACTAATTAAGAGAAGCAGATTGATTCGTGTACAATACAAGGCTCAATACATCGAGGTGAGACTTTTCAGTTGAAGGTAGTTTAGCCGGTCTCATTAGTTGACGGAAGGGTTTTTACTCTCACGAAAAATGTGAATGCTGCGGAAAATGTTGATGGCTTGTTGGCCAAGTTACTAAGAGCGACGTGACACCACTTCCTCTTTACTGCCAAATTCGGTCGACGGCAGTCTATAGTACTACTTGCGTCCGTGCGGTTAGCCTAGTGGCTATGCGCTTCGCAACCATATGCCTGGGGAAGGAGTGTCCTGGGTTCGATTCCCGTCCCCGACGTGAGGAGCTGAAGGATCTTCCTCAGCCATAGCCAAATTAGCCGGCTTTGGACGTGGACAGCAGGGTTCCCCCCCCCCCCCAGTTTATCTGGGGTTTTACATCCCGCAAGCAGGCAAACCGGCCCCGTGAACACAGACGGATTACAGTCAGGAATACTGACTCAGCCATAGGCCTGATTCGTCAGCTATGCCGGTCCCGAGCCCGGATAAAAGTTGGGGGCAGGGGATTGAGATGGTACCGTACCTTCCCGTAAAAGGGGACTCCCGGCCGTTGTATCATCATAAGAAACTAAGTACTGCTTGCGACCGGATCGACCTCCAGTGCTGGATGCAGTGTCTCTGCATCGATTTAGAGTGACCTTTCAGAAAGGTTAGCCATCGAAAGAGCATTGTCGCCAGACTTTGAACCAGTCATATGAAATCTTCATAGCATTCTGACCTTTCGTAATGCAGATATTTCTGCCATAGTTTGTTTGATCTTGTAAAGAAAAATCTTTTCAAAATATATGAATTTGACCACACACTGTAAACAATAAAAAAGCGATTTCTTGCTCACACAAATTTAATTTGGTTTACAGAATACATACAATCATTTATTATACAGTATAATCCCAAATGTCAAATAATTTTATCTTGTAATTTACAGACCTATTTACAATTCATGTAAACTGACTGGCAAGAAGAAAACGCAATTCCTAGAAAAATATGCTAAGAATACTTCAAAGATGACGTTCTCAAGAATTTACTGTAGAAATATCAAGTTCATTGGCAGCCCTAGCAACTAATTGAATTTTAATAAACAAAATGATGAATTTTCCAAAGTCTTCTAAACTCAGGTTCCCCCCTTGAGATTAGTAAAAGTCATGAACTGTCGAGGAAAGTCTTAGTCGAACTTTTGCATTACGGGGAGACCCTACTAGACGCGCGTCAAGTTTGTTCATTCAAACTCTATATCTCTGAGCTGCAGCACAGCCAGATATGCCGAAAGATTAACTTTTTCCAGTAAATTAGCCGTGTTAATTACACTGTGATGGGTTTGTCAGTTTCTCAAACATCGCATGCAGCTACCAGCGCTTGAAAGGTGTGACGTCATAGTGATTCATTGAGCGAACTGTCCGATTTTTCTTTTGTGAAAAAAAGCCTTTTCTCTCATAGCACTATTGATAGCGTTTGTAAATGCATAGTTTAAGACCGAATTGTTTGTAAAACTGCCAGTTTTAATAATCAAACTGAAATGGCACTTGGTGGAAACGAGTTTATTTTGAGCAGCAGGTGATATTGATTTCGAACAAGAGTTGGTTGGGAAATAGCTTTTTCCAGAGTATACATAAACTAATTTTGACTGCAACTAATTGATATTTCGTCTTTCGTGTTAGGTACTGAAACTCTTGCTTAATTTCTAAATTCGTGTTAACTATTAAAGTTAACACGAATTTAGAAATTTATTTATAACTTGTTTTGAAATTTTTAAAGACCAAACTTTATGCATTGACACAAAATTAGTTATTTATTTTAAACTGGGATATCTTTATGGAAAAGGGGATTAGAAGTTCGATGGTAGACACGATACATCTCTTATCGTGTTATATCAAGAGATAAGAAAAGAGGTGATCAGATCATTAACTTTTACAATGAGGGTTTATCATGTTGTTTATTTTTTAACGGTATATATTACACACACAGAAAAACAAGTAAATAATTAATTTATTAACTTATTGCTGATATTTCGCTGTGTTATAACCAGCATCTTCAGAGCACAAAAACACAGTTTGTCACAATACGCGAGACTATAACAACATGGCGTAATCAACGGACTAGTTAAACAAAATTGTAGCAGCAACACAAAGACTAGAATCCTGATTTTGGTGCCCTCTATCTGAGAAAAAAAGTTGCAGCTATCACATAAGACTAGAGTCCTAAACAGAGAAAAAACCCGGTGCTAGTTTTTTCTTAAGATGACTGTCTCCCAGATTTTAGGCAAATTTATACAGCCATATTTGTTGAGATTTGGAGTGTGTTTCAGGGCTTCTGTTGCCTCTAAGAACAATCTTTCCGACTTGTAAGAGCTTCTGTGCAGTACTTTTGTGTTCTTCCAGTTGATCCTGTGTGCAGGGGTATCCAGAGCATGGTCTGCTAGGCCTGACTTGCCATAGTGATAATGCCGGATGTATCTTTTGTGTTCGCTCAAATATCAGCAATAAGTTAATAAATTAATTATTTACTTATTTTTCTGTGTTGTAATATATACCGTTAAAAAATAAACAACATGTACGACGAACACATAAGTCTATCCACACGTTTGAGGGTTTATCATATTTAGGGGATGTTGTTCTGGATGAATGTAAAGTGCAAATTGAACCTTAATCCATAAATTGAAATGGAGAACTTCATGTTTCTGGCCTAATATCGCTGGTCTTCTTGTGGTTAGCAAAAATCCAAAACGTAACTTACTGTTTGAGAAAGGACAGATTTAAAAGCATGGAACACACACACACACACACACACACACACACACACACACACACACACACAAAGAATGCTAATGCAGCCGAGTATGAAAAATGTTGTGAGACATCCAGGTCTGCAAATGGGGTTCTTCCATTAAGTCGAACGAACTTTGCTAGACACAATTACTTTCAACTGACTCAAGTGTAGAAAAGTGACCACACTGATATCAAGCAGGAGAGGGTCATCTTTCGAAGAAAGTCTTCTAGTTTACAGGTTGTAGACGTTAGTAACAAGGCTAGAGAGAAATTGATTGAAATTTACAAACCTTTAAAAAAATGAATTTGGAACTATAAGAATATTTTTTCCATTTTTCCCAGGAATCGTCCAGGGTACAGAGTTTTTAATTAGCATAGGGTCTCTAATTGTTTTAATGGATCCCACCCACAAAAAGGCTGGAAAAAAAAGTCTACTTAATACAGGTAACCCTCGTATAACGCGGTACTTATACAACGCGGTTTCGATATAACGCGGCCTACAAATTGTAGTAACCCTTTATCTTTTCATATATTTTTCACCGTGCGACTTGAAAATCAAATTTTATCTTCGTCAAATTTGCATCTGCCCGTATCGCGCATGTAGTTATAAGTAGCGAATTTATATTAGGGAATATCCCTAATATAAATTCGCATGTACGTCAACTGCTTACCGTATAAAGTGTTTTATTGTTGAAAATTGTCTTCGTTTTCTGCCAGGAAAGCGCATTAAAAATCATAAGTGTGTTAATCTCAAGGTGAGCTCTTTATTTTCTGGTGAGTTGCATACATAATTAATATGTAATGCATTTTTTATGTAAAAAAAAATATTTTTGTAGTAATGGCCACAAACTGCAACGATAGGGGAAAAACCAACATTGAAAATAAAATTCATTTCTCTTGAAGAAATTTAAAATCATGGATCTGCTGAAAATTGGAGAAAAAGCAGGAGTTTTTGCAGGGACTTTGAATTTAAATGAATCAACAATTAGAACAATCAAACAAAATAAACATAAAATCCAAGATTATATCACAAAGCTCGTTGCTCGTGTACGCGATATTCTAATAGAAAAAAAATGAAGAAATCTTTAATGATTTGGATAGAAGATTGCACTCAAAAGAAAATTCCTTTGGATAGAAATCTTATTAAACAAAAAGTTCTCAGAGTTTATAAACATTCATAGTGCAGACCAGGTTTTCAATTCGGATGAATCCGGGTCATATCGGGGGAAAAAATGCAAAAACGCACCTATATTTCGAAAAATGAAAGATCAGCTCCTGGATTCAAAGTTTCCAAAGATAGAATTACTCTACTGTTTTGTAGAAATGCATCAGGTGATTACATGACAAAACCAGTGTTTATTAACCGATCCTCAAATCCTAGTGCTATGAAAGATTGAAATATGCACTTTATTTCATTTTGCCTAAACATTGATGCATTATGTGCAATGAAGCTTTATTGCAATTTGTAATCTGTATACTATGTATTTGTGTTTATATGTTTATATGTTTTCTTAACTTGCATGAGTTACTTGAATTAAATAAAAATATATTTTTGTTGAATTTGTCATTGTTTATATAATTTAAAAAAATGATTTCGGAACATAACCCTGCTATTTCGCATAACGCGATTTATATAACGCGGCATTTCTGTGGAACCTAACACCCGCGTTATACGAGGGTTACTTATACATGGATACGGTTACATATCCTGAAATCTTGCTCTACAGATCAATATGAAACTCTTTGTTCAAAGCCACTTAACATCATGGTTTGCGTTATATCTTTAATATAACGCAAATTGGTAGAATATCTTCGTTTACCTTGCTTATCTCCACCAACTCCTAAATGTTCTGGGAAGAAGATACCAGAAAAAAAATAAAGAGGGGGATTTTAATGATTTTTTGGTAATTTGTTATCTGATTTGCAAACTAAATGCTTTCTTTGAGTTTTTGATTCAGTTCAGAACAAAAACTGACAACGTACTGCATTCACAAAACGCATTCTTCATTATGTCCACTCGTCGAGTGACTGAGGAAATATCAGCACATGATTACTAATTGGCATGTATGGAGCATTGAGTTTCTGAAGAACGAAGATTCTTTTTCTGGTCGCTGTCTTTAACAACATTTCACTTCTCGTGGTTGGATTGCAAAGTGAAAATGCACTGCAGAATAATTAAAGTGTGATCTTCCAATTACCACATGCCTACCACAGATGTTCGTTTTATTTGAGTGCCTTCAGCATGAGAAACCCGCCGTGGAGTTTCCTTCATCGCCAGTGGAATCATTCCACCCCAACTACTCACCACTCTTTAATCGAGTCCTGCAACAAAACTGAATTTAGAAGAATCATTGAATACATTCCTTTTTTGAGGTTCATGTTTTTCATTCATAATTCTTCCTTCAATCCATTTATTTTTAAGTATACACATAAAGGGAATGCCGCATATCCAAAAAAGAACAGTTTTTTGCTTCTCTCTTCCAGATATGGATCTTTAGCCAGTGAATTCCATCCTTGTATGCATCCCAAAAGTTCCGCTTGATGTTCTGACAGATTCAGATCACAGTCATTAAGTTCATTGTTCAATTAGCTGTGGATTTTTGGCTTCTGTGATGGTAATATGATGCTCATCTTTTTCTTCATCATCAGGAACAGAAACTGCCTGTCATTGATATTGTGGAATGGAAGTAGGAATATGCAGCACTGACGTAACTGCAGACAGGATTTGGGATACCTTGCTTTACCTTTTGGATTTACTCCAATAAATGTCTGGGAGGAAATCGTTGCAAAACCCGCGTGAGACCTGCTAACTACCTTCAATAAAAAAGTCCGGAAAGTCCATATAAAGGTATTTTTTTCATTGATAAAGCATTGCGGTCAGTGTTGATGCTGTTGTGCCCAAAGAACTGGGCGCAACAGCATCAACATGTCGTCAACGGGTCTGTGGTTACCAAAAAGAAAATAGTTGGAACAATTTCGGGCTGTGCAGTTCAGAGTTTGTTTTTTGGTGGAACCAGCATCGGGTTCAGAAATTGTTTTGATTGCAATTACAAACAATTGTGACAAGCTTAATGAATAAAATAAGAAAGGAAATTTACCGTTATTCTCTTAGCAACTAACACACCATAATGCGATAGTTTGGTAAGTGTTAATTTAGCTGTTATAAACCGAATTGTAAATTCTCTGAAGCTTTGTAGTAATGTTCCCATAATTCAACCTCAGGATCCGGAAAACGTCAAGCTGGAAGGTCGTCGAGGCTTCGATCCAGACGGTGGCGTCAAAGTCGATTTTGACGATGCATAATGCAGCTGTTGCAAGTACTGATGCAACTTTTTCTGCAAGGTAAGCGTTCTATGTATGTATGTATGTATCAATATTTTTTTAAGCCAGTCGCTTTAACAAACTTGTAATACAAATATAAGATTTCGTTAATGGAAGACCGGCGATATCTTTCTAAGGCACTCAATATCTATTTAAAAAAAAAAAACTGGAGAAAATGTTCCTTCTTAATTTGATGCTTACATTAATTGTTCCAGTCGAACAACCGGAGCTAATGAAGCCTTTCGCAATGATAAATGGTTGTGTGCATCAGCAGAAAGAATTCAACAAAAGAAGAAGCGGAGTCCTGACTTTATAAATAGCTCAACATACACAGGATGTAACATAATAGCACATGGTCAGCTGTCACAGTGACTTATCGGTTATGATAAATGCACTCGAATTCTTTGTAAGATGAATTAGCATTGGTAATTGAGACAGCAATGTTTTAAGTATGAGTTAAGAGCATCTACAGACTGAAACTATTGTTTTAATGGTCTTGAGAAATATCTTAAGTCCCAGTCAGGTTTTCCTCATAAGAATGGTAAAATATTTTACTGAAACCAAAGAGATCTCATTCTACAATAACTTCTTCCCCTTTTTTCTCCTTTACGTTTTAACAGCTGTTGGACAAGAGCGTTACAACATTTGCATACTAATTTTGAACAGAATTCTTCAGCAGATAAACTTGGCAGAAGTCCTCGAACTTCGTAAAGAGTTCCATTTAAACTCCTCGAGTTGTTTGTAGTGGGCACAATATTATTATTATTAAATTACTTTTGAAAGTACTTACGAGAGAACTGGAGATGACGAAGAGAAAAGACAAGAATTCATTTCAAATAGTAAAATGGATTGGGAGCCCATCAGAGTCGAGGGACCAGTTCCAATGAAGGAACTTTCATAATACAATTTGAGACATTAACACAGTTCGTCACTCAAAAAGGAATACAACGGGTCATTAGTCGCGTGTTTGGTCTTTAAATCCAGAAATTGTTAGGAATTTAGTAAACGTGTCCGTTTTTCCAGTGCTGTGTACCAACAAACATGGCATTCCACAATTCTAAAGGATTCCATCTGAATAAAATCTGCAGTACCATGAAACCAAAAACTGCCCAACCACACTACAAAGAAAAACACTCATCATCTAACTTTTTTACGAAGTCTGAGTGCCTGCTTTTATTTTCAGTAATGGTACCAACTGATTAGAAATCAGTTGGTACCATTACTTTCCATGGACACTGTTCATGTATATTTGCATCTATAATAATGCCGCATTCCTTCAGATCTGTTAAAACTGAAAAAGCAACCACTCGGTCCTGATTTCCAGTGAACTCAACTCATCTCACCAATTGCTCATTTATCACCGCTTCCTCAATCACTGATCTCCGTATACCAGGACTTCTGTAGAATTCAGATCACCCCGATGAAAAGATGTATACCTCCAAAAAAAGGTGGTCCGTGAACTGTTTTATCCACGTGATTTTGGAAATCGTTTCTTATTTTGCATTTTTCACACTAACTTATAGCTATCTATATGTTCTCTGGACATCCACAGATGCCGCATGGTCACTCCGATGCTCGGTGATGTACCACACCAGGCCTCGCCTATTTGTTTTTCTCGAGACCTCAACTCTGAAGATTAGTCACTCCACACACACACACACACACACACACACATACACACACACACACACACACACACACACACCATCCATCCATCTCATTGACTGTCTACCCCCTTCCTCGTTTTCCAGGAACTTTACCTTCTATTACTGTCAGTTCTGAGAAGTCCCTCTTTCAATGTGTCCAAAATATTTTAACTTTCTTCTGTCAATATCCTTAAGGAGCCTTAAAGTTCTACTAATCTTTTATAACACCCATTCATTTGTATGCCTATCAGTATATGATACAGCCTTCTGTAACACCACATCTCCAAAGCAGATATCCGTTTCTTATCTGACTTCTCTAGGTTTCGAGTCTCACATCCATAAGTCGCTGTTGGAAAAACAACTGCATCAATAATCCTCAACTTTGTTCCCATGGAGATTGATCCATCCTTCCAGATGTTAGACAGGTCGCTGACTATTGTTTTAGCCATTCCTAATCATCTTCTGACGTCTTCTGAACAGCAATTCTTCACAATAATGGATCCCAGGTACTCAAACATGCTGACTTCCTCAATTCTTTTTCCATTAAGGTAAACTTGTTTCTCAAGAGCTTCCGTGTTTGTATCTCCAAGACAAAGATTACGATTCTCATAATCTTTGTCTTGCTAGGATTGAGTTGAGGTCCTCTGCTATTACTGATTTTGTTAACTTTGTCAAGAATTAGTCCTAGTTCTTCCATGTCATTACAAAGGAGTACTGTATCATCAGCATACCTCATCTGATCACTCTACCTCCTATCCTAATTCCTGTCTTGAGCTTATCCAATGCTTCACGCATGATGTCCTCCGCATATATACTAAACAAGTAGAGAAAGTAGACATCCTTGCCTAACTTCTTTTCCAACCTCAGTCAATCCAACACCTGTTCTTACCGTGGCTTGTTGCTCCTTATACAAGTTGGCTATCAACCTGATAGCGTGTTGAGGAAAACCATTCTTTTCATTACTTCCCACAGTTTACATTACTAGAGGGAGTCTGAATTCTTTATATTTTTCTATGATCTGTCTAAGGCAAAGGATCTGATCTCTGGTGCCCTTACCTTTCTTAATGCCAGCTTGTTCTTCGGGCATCTCTGCCTCAACTTTGGCCCCAATCCTATTTAGCATGATCTTCAAGAAAATCTTGCTTGCATGTGATATTAAACTACTGGTTCTATAATTCTTGCATGCCTTCATATCACCTTTCTTATGTAGTGGTATGAAAACTGTCTTCTTCCAGTCTGTAGGCCATGATCCTGTCTCCCATATCCTTGTAATCAATCGATGAAACACTCTTATCCCTCAGCCCCTGTGGCCTTAATTAACTCTGCTGGGATTCCATCTGCACCTGGTGCATTATTGCTGTTAAGCTGCTTAACTGCTCTTTCAATTTCATGCCTAAGTGGAGGAGGTTCCAAATCAAAATTTTCCTGGTGAGAGGTCTCCACGTTTTCTTTATCCATTCTGCTGTACAGTTCTTCACAGTATTCTTCCCATCTGCTTTTTATTTCCAACTCTTCTGTTAGCAATGCTCCATTCCTGTCTTTGATGACATTCAATTTTGGCTTAAACTTGCGCTTTAAGTCACTAACTAAATAAAACAATTTTTTATCATTGTACCTCCTCATCTGGAACTCTATCTCTTCATATTTATTAGTATAGAACTTCATATTTATTAGTATAGAACTTTTCTTTGTCCTGCTTGTTGTCTCTTCTACTTCTGTATGTAATCTCTTTATATTCTTCAGTACCTGCGTCTCTCTCTTTTTATTTACCAACTTATATATAGCATGTTGGTAAATAAAACTGCAAAACATAAAAGAAGATTACTTTAGGAAGCTTAGACTGATTTGTCCTCATCGATGGGTCAAAGCCGTTAACTAAACTGTTCAATCCTTTGGTCAGTGACTAATAGTGGTCACAGTATTATTAATAGAACTTTGACCACAGTTCACAAATAGTACGTGTATTGCAAAACATAAAATGTATTTTAAATAATAATTAAGACAACATTACGAGGGTACCCAAGTATGGCTGAGAAATATAACAATTTCTAGATGTGCAAATTGATTTTGTTCATCCCAATAAAAGTTCCACGGATGTTTTCCAATATAAAATCATCGCCTGATACTTGACCGAATTGGATCATATTTGAATGCTTTCTTTGCAGCATCCCTGGTTGTCGGTGACGAGAGCGAGTACCGTCTGACGAAGTACCTACTGGCTAACTACGACAAATCTGTGCGTCCGTCCCGAAATGCATCGGAGCCTTTAAACGTGACCTTCGGATTAGCCTTGACACAGATAATTGACGTGGTAAGTACCAAAATTAAACTTGCGTTGCACGTGATTTTCAGACAAACCAGATGACTTCTACTTTCGCATCTTCTTTTAAAAATGCGAACTGTTATCTCCACCTTCCACCCTGTTCTTCTAACTAGGACGTACCAGACTTTTATCTTCCTTTTTTCTCTTACGTTGTTCTTGTTCGTCTTGACAGTCTGGTTTCTGTCAAGTCTTAATTAATTTCCAGCGTCTTTAGCGATCTTGACTCCTTCCCACGTGTAATCGCAAGTACTTGGTGGAAAGATTTGAAACTGGCTTGAAACGGTCACAAATTATCCGCTGGAATACCATTTATCTATATAATCATGTGAACTACTTCTGCTTTTTTCTTACTCTCCACATATCTATTTAACTTAATCCTTTTATTCATAGCTAATAACATAATTTACGGACGATCTTTTAGTTCATGTTTCCTTGGAGTTGATGAAATTCTCTGCAAATAAAATTTAAAAGAAACCTTGGAACAGTAGCATATAAAACTCATAATTGATTTCTCAAGAGTGTGCCAACTGGCATACATTTTATGTATTTTATTATATACAGCTGGATTTTCATCTTCAATGTTGCTCATTCAGATACGAGGTTGGTCTAAAATGTTCTCAACCTAACAATGAAAAAAAACGGATCTATAATTTCAAAATCATCTTTATTTTTCAACATAATCTCTCCTAAGACTAATACATTTATTCCAGCGATGCTCTGGCGCCATTATCCCTTCCCTGTGGTGGTTCTCAGTGAGATCTTCAAAATACCCGTCTACAGCTGCAATCACATCTTGATTCGAAGAAAAACGTTGACCAGCGAGGAAGAGTTTTAGGAAGAGATAGAAGTCAGAGGGACCCAAATCTGGAGAATAAGGTGGATGTTCCAACAATTCATAGTGCAGATCCCTCAATTTTCCCATTGCCAAAACACCTTTGTGAGCAGGTGCAATGTCCTGATGAAAGATAATTTTTTTTTTATTCTGTAAACCGGGTCTTTTCTCACGAATTTTTTCGTCTAGTCTGTTAAAAGATCGGGATAATATTCCCCGGTTATTCTTTTATCCTTTTCAAGATAATTAATAAACAAAATGCCTTTAGCATCCCAAAACATCGATGCCATGACCTTTCCTGCTGATAGAACCGACTTTGACTTCTTTGGCGCTGAACAATCAGCTTCTGTCCATTGTTTTGACTGCTGTTTGGATTCGGTGTGCAATGGTGAATCCAAGTCTCATTCATAGTAATAAATCGACGCACAAAATCAGTTTTATTCTTGTTAAAACGCTCCAAGCACTGTTCAGAGATTTTCATGCGAGTGCGTTTTTGATCAGCTGTTAGCAAGCGCGCACCCATCTTGCGCAAAGCTTTTTTCATTTGCAATTCTTCATGCAAAATATATCCTACACGTTTTTTTGAAATGCCTACAGTCTCAACAATTTCACGCACTTTGACTCGCTGGTCATTCAATACCAAATCGTGCACTTGATCAATGATTTCTGGTGTTGTTACACTTTTTGGACGTCCTTCACGTGGATCATCTTCAAGGCTGGTACGGCCACGTTTAAACTCGGCAGCCCATTTATTAATTGTCAAAAACGAAGGAGAAGAGTGCCCATAAACTTTAATGAACTTCGAATGAATTTCTTTTGGCATTAAACCTCTTTTACAAAGAATTTTGTAATTTTGTAAATTTTGTGTGTGTGTGTGTGTGTGAGAGAGAGAGAGAGAGAGAGAAGAAGTAGGAGGAGGAGGAGGGACAAACAATATTTTAGATCCCAGGCAGATTTTCCCAACGAAACATTCTGAAATTTTTATAAATGTTCATTTATAATTGGCTTCATTCCAAGGTGACGTTGGTTGAAAATTAATCAAAGACTCTTATCATAAGTACAATTGTATTTGGCCCTTTAAAAAAATTAGCTGGAGACACTGCGGTAATTGCGACAAAAACACAGCGGTAATTGATTTTTTAGGTGAAAGTTGAAAAAAATATTTAAAAGACAATTGTATAATACATATGGCTTCGTATTTCTAACCGGAATTCGTACATTAGACTGTGCGGAAACATAACTTTGAATCGAAGTAAATAAACAAAAATTCCAGCATTTCTAGGAAGTGCGTGGTGTGTGTTCCACTTATATTTTGAATTGGAAAAAAATCCAGAATATGCAGGTTGAAAAACCGAAGTTCTGGTTTTTTAATTTTTAAATTTAAAATTCTGAATTTCCAAAATTTTAAATTAATGAAATTTAAAATTTCATTAATTTAAAATTTTTAATTAAAAATATTTTAAATTAATGAAATTTAAAATTCTTATGAAATATGAAAACTTTATTTTATGATACTTAAATTTCAACAAATTAAATGTATGGATTTTGACTGTCTACGTATTCATCGAAGGGATTTAGAAATGGTCGGCAGATGGCGCCACTAATGCACAAATGAATTTCTAGTGAAAACTATACACATACACAAATGCTAACAAGTTGATTCATAACTCGATTTCGTAATCAATTCTATTCATGGTGTAATTGTAAAACTCCACGAACAGAGCGAGGATGTGGTTTTAGGTATTCTAGTGCTTTTATCGCTCCCGGTTTCATCTTTTATTCAGCGAACACACGAACATGACAAGTGAATCAACCTTTTAATCTCATGTATAATTTTGCTTTCGATTTATCCCTTTTGGCGCTGCATACAGATACGAAAATAATAGTTTGTGGTGGATGTACTATGAACCGACAAGTTAGCTCCACCCAACTCAGTTTAGCCACGCTCGTTCGTACGTGGGAAACCAGTCATCGCCAGATGTTCCACAACTGTGTTTCGGCAACCTGTTAGAAGCCCAGCCTTCGTTTTGCTAAAGAAGACATGGTCGAACAGTCGCATTCGTGTGCGATACCCTTTCATCAGTGAATAAATGGAATTAATCTTCAAATTCATGCAGAAGATACCCAATCGGTGTTCATTTCATGCATATTTTAACCTTCTCCGAAAACTTACACATCACAGGAATACTTATAGCGACATAAACTAGGCTGAAGTGTCCGTTTTCTACTGCTTCATTTACTTCGTGCATAATCCATGACATTAGTGCTTTATTCAAGGCAAACGAGTTGCGTTTATGTTGGAGGAATATTACAGATCCACTTGCAGTCAACTCTTCACAAAAGAAATGGATGAAGAGAGGATTTCTCTCTCCCTCCCTACAGAAAGACATTGAAATATTATTTAACAGATACGCCATAGTTCCAGCACCGATGCATTTCAACTTACAAAAACCTTCAGTTTTTGTTATCACCATTTCTAATAGAGAAGCAAGGTGTCTTGCATCATATAAGACGTGCGACTATGACTTTTAAGTGTTCAATATATTATTATTATTATTATTATTATTACGTGACGCCTCCAAGGAGTCCATGGACTCATCGTGGGAGGGCACACTACTCCACTTCGCTAAATACATCTCA
This sequence comes from Typopeltis vanoorti, assembly GCF_054136105.1. NCBI lineage: Eukaryota > Metazoa > Arthropoda > Arachnida > Uropygi > Thelyphonidae > Typopeltis > Typopeltis vanoorti. Next base: position 84,703,318 of record NC_143570.1, read on the forward strand.
TCCTCTCCACTACTACTTAATTCTCCAACTCCGACACTACTACCATCAACGCCATCTATCGCCCATCATCACCAACAACAGTATTTTTTGTCTGTAAATTGTGCGAGTTCTGAAGGCCGATTTGTCTGTACACGGGATGAAAAACCCAATATATAAAGATGTTTTTTGATACTCCGGTATTCCCCCCTCCCCGACCACTGCAAAACGGATGAATTAGTCACAGAATTCACACAAGTAAATCAATGACAAAAATTCATTTTCTAGGTCAATTTAGTGTACTGTAGGGCTGACCTCCTGCAGTGAGCAGTGACTAACCCAAACTCCATGGAGTTTTCATACAATAATAATGAGTTATTATAAAATAATCACTTCAGTGTGTGGAGTGAGTGGTGGGAGTGTGAGAAACAATATTAGGTGTGTCCATTGGCTTTGGCAGTCACTTTGATTAGCTGCCTGGGATTTCCTCTTTATTAAGGTACTTAATAGTACCTTGTGACCTAATTTGTTTACCAACCGTTGTCCAGTGTGCATTTTGTTTCACTTTCGAAACATAAAACGTACGTTTGCCTTTGTAAAACACTTATATGTCAGTGGCGATACAACAGAGGTTCACTACTTTTTATGTCATAAATACGTTATAACTTTTGACACGCACACACACACATACTCGTCGGGTTTATACATAGCTACCCCCACTCCATAATTCTTCAGATAACGTGAGTTTGTTATCCTGATAGTTCTTGAGAAAACAACGGAAATATGGACAATCGAAAATTGACTCATTTTAAACTGCGTTATATGTCCCCAAACAATTATACAGTAAGAGCATGGTAATGTTTTATTCCTGCGGAGGTTTCTGTGGTTAAGAAGTTCAATATAGTTATTCCGGTTGTATGACCACATGTTTATTAAAGAAAACTGTTTTTAAAACTAAACAAGTATTAAAAAAACAACACCCGACAAGTTTCGTTAGTCGTTAGACTAACATCTTCAGGGGTAAAGAGGACTAACAGTTTAAAGAACAAACTATAAGAAATTACGAAAAAAACCAATTCATTTGTTGGCACTGTGAACATCAAAAAAGTTCGTTCAAAAAACCGAATAACAGATCTATACAACCGTTAATGTGTGTTAGCTGGAGACAGTGCTATTTATTATCGCGTTCTGTGGTTCACGCTCAGTCTGTCCGAGGTCTGACATTGGTAAGTTTTTAATAAACGATCACCACACTTGATTTAAAATCAAACCTTGGTTTTTGTTGCATTGAGTAGGAATTTTAATCCTATTTGCTGCTTCTTTGAATTTTCTTGTGAAACAATTCTTATCTATCAAGGGCATGTTTGTTCTATCCCAGAGTACATCATGACCGGTAGAGGTTGTGTGAAATGCCAAAGCATTTTATTCGCTCATGCAGATTCTCCCGATCTCCCCGTCTGGCCCACGTAGCAGATGCCACAGGAACAGTGAATATTATAAACCCCTGGTTTTTTCATTGGGTGATGTGGAGGTTTCGGAGGCTGAAGAAATCTTGATATTTTTTCAAGTGGCAGGAAAGTCACTTTTATGTTGTTCTTGTCGAGAAGTTTGGCTAATTTATCTGTTACATTCTTGATATAAGGAAGGGTGACCGCGTTCTTGAAATCTTGTTTATTTAAGTTTCTTGTAGGTGCTGTATGGAGAATTTTCTTAATTTACTTAGTATTGAAACCATTCAGTTGTAGGATCTGTGTTAAGTATTGTATTTTTTCTTTCCGTTTTTCTTCTGTACTGCGGATGCTTTATCCCTTAAGGTTTTTATTAAGCATATATTTTGCTTGGGGTGATGTTGTGAAGCAGCGTGCAGAAATCTTCCTGTGTTTGTTGGTTTTCTATAGATGGAGAACAATAATCTGTTTTTTCTTTCATTTATTTCTATAAGGATGTCTAGGAAAGGAAGTTTTTTTAGTTTTTATTTTCTAGTTCTAGAGTGAAATTTATGTTTGCATGTAAGTTATTAAGATAGTCTTTAAATGTAATCAATTCTAGTGCTGTTCCTGGCCAAATGATGAAGATATCGTCCACATAGCGGAGCCATATTTTTGTTTTTTTTGTGCCCGTTTTGTAAAGCATTATTTTCAAATTTTTCCATGTAGAGGTTTGCTAGAGCTGGTCAGAGAAGTGAACCCATTGCTAGTCCTTTTGTTCCCAGAGTTTGTCTTGGAATAACTATATTGAAATGCAATGTTTATTTGATCACACGCTTATGCTGTATTGCCGTAATTTTCATTGTTAAACTAGTCCTGTAGAGCTTCCGTAACTCATTTGGTATAAACAAGCCCCGTGATTACAAAGATTTCAATAAAATTCGTTCGGGCAAGATTCCATAATAACACATTGAAAATAAATAATAAATAATTTTTGTTTAAGATTTTGAATTAATTTGTTCTTATTTTTACAGGATGAAAGAAACCAGATTTTGACAACTAATTGTTGGCTGAACCAGGTGAGATTTATAAAAAAAAAATGTTGTTTCTTTTTTCAAGTGGATTTATCTGTATAACTAACATCTGAAGCTACTTCAGTGACTTTGATCATGAAATCAAACATTAAAAACAAATACGGGAACTTATAATAAAATTTTTATTTATGTTAATCAGCAAGTTTTAATCATTCTATTTTTTTTTGTGTTGAGGGGGGGATTATTAATGGGATTTCTATATAAGATTCTAGGAGATTAATCGAACAGAAATGGTCGCATGTCGGTTTTTTATCTATAAATCTGATATTCATTACTGTACTTGTTACATTTGTCTGTTCCTGTAATAGTTTTTAGACCATATGCGTGTGGTCAGTAAATTCAAATGAACTACAACACTATGGCATTTATTTATAGGAAGAGAACTTACTTACTGTTGTCAGTAGGTAATGATGGGATGTCTAAAGTGGATACACACGTTCATACCGAGGGAGGATTAAAGATATTTTAATATATTTTTTATTAATTTTATTATTTTTGTATATTTATTATTATTATTATTACTTTTTTCGGAAACCTTGCTCCAGAGACTAAACGTGGAACTTTTTCAAGCCATTTCAGGCCTCCTACCATCTGCGTTTCTTGATAATCTCAATATAAATGATGCAAAAGTTCGAACATTCGAAAAGGGTCAGTGGGAAGCTACCGCGAGATGCGGTGATTAATACCCTTGGAGGGTAATGGATGGCAATGCTGTAGCCAATGAAGCTCTAACTGAGGCTCGGCTATTGCTGTTACCCTCCTGCCATGATCAGAGCTTTAATAGCTCAATAACACCTTATCCCCACATTGTCCTCTACAGATAACGGGGAAGATGAAAAGCATTCTTGCTTCGCCCCTTTAAGCCAGTCCTTATAAGGACTATAAGGACATTCGAAAAGTTCGAATTTTAACAAATTAAAATGTTTTTGGCATTAGTTCACCGTTCGTAATGGTATGTGAAAGGATAATAAAAATCAACTACCATCTAATGTAGTTATAAGTGTGTGTGTGTGTGTGTGTGTGTGTGTGTGTGTGTGTGTGTGTGTGTGTGTGTGTGTGTGTGTGTGTGTGTGTGTGTGTGTCATCGTGCGATTATACTGCTAATGTAATCAACAAATCCAAAAATAAAGATGTTGTCCGTTGATGCGCATTGAATGAATAGGCTTACTCGAATTGAGTTAAACTGATTCATAATATACCGCGCACTAACTTTAGTATCATGGGACATAACATTCACGTGCTTGATACTAAACATTCCGCATGTAAATATTACATGCAGGATGCTAGTACTCGAATACTCCAATGTATAATGTTATTTTTACAAAGACACCATTTTATATAAGGTTCTTTCTTCTCGTCTTCAGATGTGGATGGATTACAGCTTGCGATGGAACCACACTCACTTTGGAGGGGTTCACGTTATTCGGATTCCTGCAGAGAAGGTGTGGAAACCAGATATCATTCTCTACAACAAGTAAGTTTTATTTTATAAGTACGTTTGTAAAATATTGAAAACAATATATAAATAATGCATTAATTGACCTCCTTTACACTTTAAAATCTGCATATATAGACGTCACCAATAAATTATTAACTTTTAGAAGTTTTGTAAGCATTTTCTTTAAATATTACTAAGTTGTAGTAACTAACTTTTACATTCTTTCGATTTATGTGTTTGCAGCGCTGACTCACAGTACAACAACGCCATCCTCAGTACCAACGTTATTGTGGTATCGGACGGCAACCTCACCTGGTTATCCAGTGCCATCTTCAAGAGTTCCTGTAAGATAGACGTGTCTTGGTTTCCATTTGACGAACAAACCTGCACTATGAAATTTGCATCTTGGACTTACGATGGCTTTCAAGTGAATCTTGTCATTCAGACCCAAGAGGGAGATTTGTCGAACTACGTGGAGAACGGGGAGTGGGACTTGATCAACATGGTGGTGGAAAGGAACGAGGTGTTCTATTCTTGCTGTCTCGAACCATACCCGGACATCACATACTCGATCATCTTAAGGAGGCGACCCCTCTTCTACGTGTTCAATCTCATCTTACCTTGTGTGCTCATTACTGGCATAGCTCTTCTTAGCTTCTACATGCCTTCTGATTCTGGAGAAAAGGTAACTCTAGGCATCACGACACTGCTGTCAATGACAGTTTTCCTGATGGTGATTGGAGAAAGTATGCCGCCAACTTCGGACACCGTTCCACTTATAGGTAAGCAATACTCCTTACATAGAACAAAATAAGTGAAGATTTAAACATGTTATTGGCAGATGGGTAAGTCTGTTTGACTTCACGAGTATGCTTTTGTATGGTTTTAATATGAATTAGGGGAGAACGAACAATAAAAATAGGCAACATTTTAAAACATTAATGTTAATGGTAGTTCTTCAAGAAGTAAGATTGAAAAGAAGCAAAATAGTGAATTCACAAGGTGTGATACGAAAATCCACAATAGTTGGGAAATATGATGAGGAAGGATCATGGAATTCAGGCCATATTATCAATGAAAGAAGCTCATATTCTCCTTTGTTCCTGCTTTTTTGCAATGATTAAGTCTAATGTTTGCGAAACTTAACCGTCATGCACACATTATGTTTAAGACAGTTTCATCAACAATCATCATGTAAAACAAAAGAGTAAAGAGATTGGTAACAGACAAATATGTTCGTTCTAAGGCCGTCGTGTCATTGCTTTCAAATCAAGAAAACAATCGACATGAAAGAGTTCGTGTCTGGGATCAGCATGTTCTGTTTTTGTCCATCTGCCACCATAGATTATGTCAAGATCAGAATAATGAATCTTTTTTGTTTGTTTATGGTTTTATAAGGGTTACACACACACACACACACACACACACACACACACACACACACACACACACACACACACACACACACACACACACACACACACACACACTGTGGTCACAGTGACTTGAATGAACCAAATAATTCTCATCTCTTACAAAGAATATTCATTATTAGAGTACTTTTAAAATCTTATCTCTCCCAACTTACGACAAGTAAGCATCCTTTTTCAGAGGGTAGATTACAGTGAGTTTACCGATCATTCCATGAACGAGATATCAAAGTTGGATCAGCTCCAAATAAACTGTGCGACCCAGAAATCCATCCAATAGTAAGCGAAATATTGCCTTTAGGAGATAAAAGCGATGGATTTTTATGTGATAAGAAGCAGCTATCCTTTTGTTAGTGGGTGTCCGGGAATGTGTTGCCTTTGTCGTAGTCATTGGGGTGTAATCAACCCAGACTGCGTCGGCTAGTGTAATTACGACCCGTTTGGAAGACATAAAAATAGTGCAGGATCTGTACGAAGGGATATCTGTGGCCATCTGAATATCGAAGACTGCTGAACCAGTGCTTACAATGTTTACCGATCGGTCATGTACGTGAAAGTTGTCGGCAAATGACGGGCGAGTCAGTTTTTATAAATCATTAAGTGTTTCCGATTTGGGTTCGCTAAAGATAATTAAGTTAACTAGTGCGACGATGAAATATTAATTGTTAGTAATAATTATTGTCATTAGCAAACACGTTTTCTTGGCTGGTCTCGTTTATCACTCCGATGTCACTAACTGCCTCTTTAGGGAACAAGAAAACATTTCATTTTTATTCATTTGCAGTCTTCTCTCATCGCCAATTCTTTGAATAAATAATAATAAAAAAAAAAAAGTAAAGTAAATAATCACTGGTATGCGAGCGCCCTCTGATATAACTCTTGTTTCGATAGCAGACGACTCAAATTTCTAATAAACTATTAATTAGCGCTAAAAATGTTCTGAGAAATAGTTGAACTACAGTAGTGTAGCTAACCTGTAAGTACATGCATATTATTAAATATAAATTAGCGTATATTTGTCATTAATATGACATTAGTACTAATTAATTCTCTTTAGACAGGACGTAGTCTCGTGGGGCATTATTAATAATTTCCATCTGATTTAATTACAATTCAAAGGTTCACTAGGTCATAGAAATTAGTCGAAATTTTTCTCTTTCATGGGTCTCCTGTAATTTACTCATCGAACCATTTCCATCTTTATACACGTAGCCAACGATGTATTACATTGCCAAAAATTTGGGAAATAAATCGAAAGGATGACAAGGATTAGAACTGTTTTAAAACGGCTAACCTTTAACCTGATTGTCCTAATTTTATAATTCATGTTTTCTATAGTATTTTACCTTCGTTTTCCAGGTATTATTTCCAGCAAGTATTATTAAGAGGAGTATGTTTTGCAGTTTTCTCTGAAAATCAATTGTGTGTGTTATTCGGCAACTTTTCCCACCTAATTTTGCGTAGGGCACAACACTTTGTTGTATGTGGGAGAATTCCCCTTTCATCTAACAAGCCATTGCGTCAGGACAGTTTTATCCATCGCGCACAGTACTGATGATGTCTAGTGACTTGTCGTTATTGAACTCCCAAACAGAGGAACGTGTTCTGCTTTTAGCATAACCTAACTTGGCTATTTGCAAGAGTTTCTCACCTTTTAATGTTCTTCTGTCACATGCTAATAACAAATGTGCAGTGAGCTCCATGAGTGGTCCTTCCAACAATGGTTTATCATCTCGCCCTGGGTTGTTAATAATCCTTCTGTTTGACATGTTTTATTGTCCCTGTGAATATCGGACATGCGCACTTCAACTATAATGCTTACTTTCATTTGTGAACGTCCTAGCCGACGCAGCAATTCTATTTATCTCTTAGATTTATGAAACGATTAGAAAGACAGAAGAGAAGACGAGGAGAATAAATATATTTTAAAAATGGCATCAGTAATTTTCACCGATTTTTCATGTTTCGTTAATGAGTCCTTTTCAGCATAGAATTTTATTTAAAAATAGCTCGGCAACTTTAAATATCGGTGATAACAAAAGATTCACCAGTGATGGTAAGAAGAAAAGTTTGAAAACAAAAGTACAAGACGTTATTGATTGTTGCTAAAAGTGGATTTCGTTATTGGGATGGTCTGCGCATGGTGATCAAGTCGATGTTCCCAACACTACAAAGGACAAAGTGATAAAAGGTCAAATAGATCGTTTTTGGCGTTAGTGGTTTGCAAGCGCACGGGCAAAAAGTTTCCTTTTTGCCCGTGCGCTTGCAAACATCAAACGAGTCGAGTTTCTGGATTCTCTGATCCTTATTACAGTCACGTGAGTTAATGTACTGGGCCACAACCGTTTGCGATTGGAATTACTTTTTGTTTGTTTATTCATATTATACTTCGGGACAATTTATAAAAGTCCATAAAAGAACAAATACATATTTTTTAAGTAAAAAAAAAATGTATAAAATAATACGCCTTGATTTCTCTGTTGATAATAGACTGTTTCATACAAGAATTGGCCAGTTACGATTGCCTACATCCCAATGCTTCTTAAGTAGAAACAAATCAAACGCTAGCAGAAATCAGACGTTTCAAAATCTGTCACGATCGTATAAATTTGTTACGAACAAAATTTGTCACTTGACCATCTAAAAATTTCATCCAATGTCGGCGAACTGAAAAAATGCATCCATCATATCAGTCAATGTGGAATCTTTATCTGGTCTCTTTCGACTAAAGATGAGTTAGCCGGTCTCGTACGGAGGTAGGGGGATTTTCGTTCCCTAGAACAGGCAAACTGTCCCTGTGAACACACTCATTTACAGACAGGACACAGCAGGAGGCATAGGGCCAACCACCTCATCCTGGAGGCGGTCGTGGTTTCAAATCGTAATACGCTATGCCAAATACGAACGTAACGGGCCACTAGGGACTAATACGGCAAAGGAGGAGATATGTTACGTACCACATGCCGGTAGATGTTTGCCAGAGAATTCTTGAGTATATGAAATCTTTATACTTTGCAATCCTTGGAATAAAAACCATCCTTGACCCTAATAAATAGGATTAAGATTATTTGCAGAGAGCCTCCCTAGCTCAATTGGTATAGATGAAACCCTTTGGTTGTACAGACTTGGGTTCGACTCCCGTTCAGGACGCGAAGAACTTTTATCAGAAAGGTGAGTTAGCCAGTCTCATGCGGGGGTGGAGGATTTTTCGTCTCTCCGAACAGGCATACAGAACACACCATTAACGTACATAATACACTGGCCTCATAGCCAGTGCTGCTTCGGCCATAAACCTAAATAAACCAAAACCAAACTATGATTATTTGCGATACACGATGTGGTTTTAAAGATAAGCATTTCATGGAACACCCTGTATATTGCATTAAATCAGTAGTTCAGAATATTCCCCCATTTTCACTCTATGTATAACTCCTTACCAATACTCAGTTACCACGAAGCAGAAGCCACTTTTGCCAGTTTTTCTTAGCCTTTTTTGAACTTTTTAGTAGCCTTCCCGGTATACTTAACACCCGATGTAATTACAGGATAGGATGAATTGGTTTTTTCCAGATCCTTTGAATGACAGTTTAAAATAGCATCTTTGGAAGACAAAGAAATGTAATGTTCATTTACGAAAGTGTATACCACGAGATGCTACGGTTTTGACAAACAACGGAAAGTCAATCCACTTCTGTCATTGTATCACGTGACGTACGAGTTATCAACACGGGACCCTTCGGTGAGGAACCAAGTGATTGTTCACCACATTAACTTCACCCTCAATCGTTTCCTTGACATGATTAGGCGCTCCAGATGAATAGAATGGTCTATCGACTTTTCCGTCACCTCCGACACTATCATTAAGAAAACTGCGGAGAGAGAGAGAGGGGAGACGGAGAATGAGGAAGATTTGCCTTCCGCATCCTGTCACCGACATGATGCTTTCGCTGCCGTAAGGTCCCAGTCTTAACCTTACGGTAATAAAGATCTCACGGAGGTGGTGGGGGAAAAAAATCGAACCCGCTCCTTTAAGTCGCCAAAGGAAAACATGTCATCAAGTTTTAACTGCGTCTGTGACCTCCGTTCAAGGTTGCCGCGAAATGGAAAAATCGAAGATGAAAGAACTTTACGCGAAGTAGTCCTGCGACTGGGTGATGAATGGGAGCGCGTGGGTGGGAAGAAGAGGAGGACGGCATTTTAAAACTTGTGCGAATGTTTCCCTTAATAGAATGAAGAAATGTTCACATTTCTTCATTCTATTTATTTTTTAATTGTATTTATTTTTTAATTCACGAGGAATGGATTGAAATTTCTTCAACTCTACTTTCCAGGGCTGTACTACGGGGTGACCATCTCCCTGGTTTCTTTGACAACGGCTTTGTCGGTCGTCACTCTCAACATCCATCACAGGGGCATGAGAGGGACCGAAGTACCTTCGTGCGTTAAGAAAATAGTGTTTGGAGTATTAGCAAAGATCTTATTTATTCATCTGGAAACAACGGATGCCAAATACATCGATACAGGAAAGGTAAGCACTTTTCCTCTTACTGTCCTTTATTTACGAACTCTTATTTCATTGATATATTTGTTTCGTGTCTCGGGGCTTACGAGGCTTCACTATATAGTATTCACTTTTGGTAATTAGCCTTAGCAAGCAAATGCTCGTAATTCCTAATTACAAGAGCCTGTTTGATTACTTAATTGACGTTGATAATGTCTGAATTATCATTAATTGTACAATCAGAGTTTATTTTCAACAATGAGTGAAGAACATGAGTCCGTGTGACGAGAATTTATTTTCCATCAAAGAGACCAACAAAGCGACTTGTCAAAGTCATCCAGATGTACCACAGTATGGTTATCTCTATGCTTAATCTAATCAGCCATTTTTCTGTCCACTGCTGAAGAAGGCCTTCCCCAAAGTCCTGCTTTCGGTCCTATGCTGCGCTTTTCTATGCCACTGAGTGCAGCCATCTCTTCAATCTCATTCTTCCACCGTCTATTTGGTCTTCATGTAGTTCTCTTTCCATCGCTAGACGTATGTCAATTTTTGACTGTTACTTCTTGCAATATGACGTACCCATTGCCATTTGGATCTTTTAATGGCTGTTATAATGTCCCTCACCCTACTGTGAGCTCTGACCCAAATATTGCGTTTTCTATCTTGTATGGTAATACAACCAATGAACTTTCCATTTTCCTCTGGGTGAATTCTACGTATAATTTCTTCTTCACAGCCTCCATCTACTGTGATCTGTTGTCGTAGGTAAACATAGGAAGTTATTACTACATCAATTTCCCGTGTACCATATGTACTGGCTTGTTGGTTATGTATTTATTATACATTGTTTTTGTTTTGTCTTTGCTTCTTATATTTCATGTCTTTTTATTTTCGACATTCAATTCATTGATCAGTTGAAGTTCTTGCGTAGAGTTTCCTAAAAGAACAATGTCATCAGCAATTGTAAGCGATTTAGTTCTTTCCCATTTACTATAATTCTTCTAGTTTTCCATTCCAGATTTTTAAAATTTTCTTCTTAGCCTTACGTGAATAATTTCGGTAAAGCAGCGTCTCCATGTCTAATTCTCTTTTTAAAGGAAATTTCATATTTCTTCCTGATTTTTACTTTATATATATATATGGCTAAGTACAGTATATCAATGTAAGTTTTTTTTTTTTTTTTTTCAATTCCTTGATTTTGTTTTAGGGCTTCTAAAATACCTTTTCACAATCAATTAAGGCCGGGCCTAAGAGTTTTTGGTACTCATCTGCCTTTTCGATGAGTTGTCTTTGTACTTAAACATGATCAGTTGCTGTAGATTTTTTACGGAATCTGCTTGTTCTGGAAGCCAGCAAAAATCTGATTTGTTTTGTATTTTGTTGGTAATGATTTCTGTGAAAATGTTTGTACATATGACTAAGTATATCAATGTTTTTTTTTTTTTTTTCAATTCGTTGATTTTTTTTTTTTTTTTTTTTTTTTGAGGGTTTCTAAAATAGCTAGCATTCAGATTGAATCAAATGCATTTTCAAAATCAGTAATAAAAGACAGACCTACGGGTTTTTGATATTCACCTGCCTTTTCAATGATTTGTTTTGTTACATGTATGTGATCAATGGTATACACTCTCTGTCCAAAAAGAAACCGAACTTTTGAAAATAGAAAAAACTAGTGGCGCCACCTGTTATATCTTTTTGTTTTCAAAAGCGGCAACCTTCATTAGTGTTGTGTCAACTGTTTATGACATTTGTTCCATTAGAAGCCGAGTTATAGTGCCAAGAGTGACAGTGTGTTTTGACGAACGGTCGGAAAATGAGTTTCAAACAGAGAGCTGCGATTGACTTTTGTGTTAAACTTGGTAAAAGTTTTACCAAAACGCATCGAATGCTTCCAAAAGCATAAGGTGATCAATGCTTATCCCGTACTCAAGTTCACGAGTGGTTTAAGCGATTTCAAAGTGGTTGTGAGACGCTTGAGGACGACGAAAATCCGAGCCGTCCAAAAACTGGACTGAGCGAAGTTAACATCCAAAAAGTGCGCGATTTCATCAAAGAAAACCCGAAATCGTCCGTGAAATTGATTGAAGATGAATTGGGGATTCCAAAATCAACTGTGCACAACATTTTGACCGAGAGTTTGGGTCTTCGTAAATTGAATTCGCGATTTGTTCCCCACAAGTTGACCGACGACCAAAAAATGTATCGAGTTGAACACTGCAAGGACCTCATTAAAACCGCTCGTAAGGACTCAAACTTCCCTGAAACGATCGTTACTGCTGACGAAACGTGGTGTTTTGAGTATGAGCCCGAAACAAAGAGTCATAGTACTGAGTGGAGACCACCGGAAGAGAGGCATCCGAAAAAAAATCGCTTGGAAAAGTCAAAAGTAAAGACAATGCTGATTTGTTTCTACGATTCCACAAAGAATTCGTTCCGCCTGGCCAAACGGTCAGTCGTGAGTTTTATCTCGAAGTTTTGAAGCGATTGATAGCGAGAATTCGTCGCTTACGGCATGAATATCGTGACGACCGACTGTTCGTCAAAACACGCTGTCGCTTTTCACACTATAACTCGGCTTCTAATGAAGCAAATGTCACAAACAGTTGAAACAACACTAAAGAAGGTTACCGCTTTCGACAACAAAAAGATACGACAGGTAGCGCCACTAGTTTCTTCTATTTTCGAAAAGTTCGGTTTCTTTTTGGACAGAGGGTGTAGTTTTTTTCCTGAATCCTGCTTGTTCTGCAAGTTGGCAAAAACGCGCACACGCATGCATTTCTCTCTCTGTGTGTCTGTCATTCAATCTCTTACTCATTTTCTCTTTAATTTTATTCCTCTCTCTCTCTCTCTTCCTCCCTACTACTAATTCGTGGACAATTAAACTAACTACCCGATGCAAGCAGTACCCAATACCACAAATTTTAAATGTTTCTTAAGAAACTCCATTTCTGACGAAATGAAACTCAGAGAAAACCATTGGACCATGGCGGCAAAACATTAACTGATGCACAAAGAATGTTCCGTTCAAAGAAATATCCTCTCAAATTTCACAATACTTATTATTGCAGACGATGTCATAATACAATCTCATTGCCTTCCTCCACATTTACCGGTTCTTTTGCCGCTTGTCTGCAGTCATAGGCATTTAATTAGCATTGTAGACAACACTACCTTGTACAGGAAAAAACTTATGAAAACAACAAATTATGGTAATCTTTTACTTCTCAAGAATCATAATTTTTACAAAAATTGTAGTAGTAGAGAAAATAGTCTATAATATAACTGATACTTATTTGGCTGCGGTGTTATAAATTAGCGGTTCCCATCTAACAATTGAGATGAAAATTTAGAAATGTTGGCTGTCCAAGTTTAGAAATGTTGGCACTGCTAACTAAACACAGCCTGGTGAAAGCTTTGGAAAGTTATCTGCATCTGGTATTCTCGATTTAAATACAAGATCGTATTTAGACAGTTTTTTTTTTATCTTACTGGCTGTTTACTTTCTGGTCAGTGACTCCAAATTGAGGACGGCCAAGCATTGGGATCGTTAATTTGTTGACAAATTTAGCATTAGAAGTAGGTGGCAATTTTTGTTTCGGTGACCAAAACTTCATTTTAGTCTATTAAAATGTTTAACAGAACAAGTTAGCAGTAATAGTTATCTTGTTAGTCAAATTAAAGTCTTGTTTGTTTATTTGCAGTCCAAGTGCCACCGATCTCCTGCTGAAGCACTTCCAGAAGTCGAAAAGTGCGAAAATGGGGGTCTTTCTCAAAGTATTCGCCAGGACTTTGTTCACAGTCTTCCGAGGGGGATTGCAGCCCCCATGGAACAGTTTGAAAGACAGTTCGTCCGAGTTTTGAACAAAGTGTACCAAACGATTGAAAGAAACGAAATGCGGTTGGCCGAACAAGAAAGGAGGGACACCATCAAACTCGAATGGCAACAAGTCGCCCTGGTGATTGATCGGTTCCTACTCTGGTTGTTCATCATCCTGACTATCGGAACAACGCTAGGCATTCTCTCCATGTCACCTCACGCACGCCTCTACTGATGAGGAAACTCGAATGCAGGACGACAAAGAATGCAAGAGAAGATTCCTGGAGTGTCAGCCGAGAGCCATCGGTATTCACACGCTTCTATTAGAGTTACAAGCAGAAAACAGAAGGCACATTCCAAGAAAGAGTTAAAAAATGACTCTCCAGCGGCTTCCCTTCCACTCTAGAGACTTTAACACGCCGTGCGGATGACAAAATACGGCGTTCTTAATTGTTCTCAAACTCGTGCCTCAAAGTGGCTCTGGGAAGCCATGCTGCTAGAAGACGTAAAAATAACAGTAGCATAGTTCTTCCGCTCTCTCCGTAGAATAAGGAAGGGCTGTTCTTATAGCAATACGTTGAAAATTAAGTGCCAAATATGAATGTAAAAAACAGAGTACGCATTGCAGCTTCAAGCTGTCTGTAAAATAAAAATACTAATAATAATGCGCGGTAAATTGTTTGTATATTCAAGTAATGCAGGAAGTGGGCCATGTATCTAAGAATCTATTTCTTGTAGTAAATACGTCAGTGTTGCACAAATATAAAATAAAATAGAAGCATCTTGATTGTTTTAGGGTATTCTGTTTTTTTTTTTCTTCTTAAAGGACCTTCGACCAGTTTGAAGACGAATCCATCTCCGTATTGCCATAACACAAGAACACTAAATTAGAACACATACGGGCATTAGTAGTGGAAGTAGACGTTTTGAACGACTGAAGAATGTGGTCAATTCCAAATGTTTGCAATAAAACCCCTAAATGAATTATTGGAGGAATACAATTGTATCCGTTCAATTCTCCTCAGCCTGGTTGAGTCCATTCCTCTGCTGCAGGCCTGTGAGAGAAAGTAAGTCCGTAGAACTGTGTGTTCACCGGATCGGTTTGTCTGTTCTGAGGGACGAAAAACCCCATTTTCTGGGGGAAAAACATTCCACCTTCATATGAGGTTGAATTACTCACCTTTAACTGAAAAACCCTGATAGATATTCTTCAAGTCCTAGACTGGATTCAAACCCAACCAAAGGGCTTTTATACGATTATATAATGTATATTGAAGTATGTATTAGCAGTATTTTAGATGTAATGGCGTTCTTGTTATCGTCTAGCTTCTGTTACGCCCCGAAATAATGACGTTTGACCTTGAGTTTACAAACATGATCTCTCTCTCTCATGCGTACACTTCCAGTGTTTTGACTAAGCTTCCAAAACCAGCTTGGTTAGAGGTCAGGCGTCACGTGAGACAACTACTTTCACTTTCCAGTGGTAGCACAACATAACAAGCTCACGTGGTGTTAACGAAAGTTGGCGTAAAGTCTTCCATAGCACGAAACGGACCGTATATACTTATAGGTCACATTCTGCCGATTAAATCTATGCTTTACTTTAGCACAATTTCTCACGGAGAGAGATTTCGATTCCTCCGGGTGGGAGCATGGACCTCCCGTTGGGATCAAACCCACAGCTGTTCAATAGAGAGCTTTTATTCTATCCTGCAGCATGTTCTCATTACATGTCGGAGCTCAGCCATTTCAATGAAAGAAAAGTTGTCCATAGAGTATGCAACTATCGATGTTGTCCACTTTATGAGCATCCCACTGAGAGGGATGTGACAGTGTCGCATCCAGCGGTGTACTTAAAAAATCGAATATATAGGTAGTTTAGAACTGTTCTTGTGTATATTAGGGTATGTTTCTAAGAAAGAAAAGATGAAGAAAATGACTTCTTCCAACACATTCCCCACCACCCCCACCCCCCCAAAAAAATTAATGAAATGAATTCCATGCAAGTATTGATGCAGGAGACCAACAACAAACATCAGTGCATTATCCAAACCTCTAATGTCGTAACGCCATCCCCCCTCTCCGCAGCTTGACACTTCTAAGAAATTATGCAGCTTCCGAGAGTGTACACTGCGCTCTCTCGTGTTGTCGCCATTTTTGAAAAGAAGGGAAACCGAGATGATTGATCGCCGGTGCCGAAGTGTTACTGTTATAACAACATTTTTTGACGTTATGTGCAGAGCTGAGGAGGAATTTGGATAATCGATGGCCTCCCCTTTCGTCTGTCCTTCCCCCGTAATAACACGGACGGCGTCTCCATGTCAAGATTAAGCGGTTTAGAAGTCTACAGCTGGGTCAAGCCAAGCCGCTCGAGGTACGGACTTCAATTAATAGCGGCGAAGGAAGTTCGGGCGTACCGAGTTCCCAAAGGGGCTTAGCTTCAATTAATCACGGAGATAGTGACGACGTCGTCCACAATTCGACTGTCGCCCAACCGGGGAATGAGGTAATACGACGCTACGGTAGCAACTGGAAACGTTTCTTGTGGAGGAATTAATTCTTTTTTCCCAAGATTTGATGGACTTCTTCTAATGACCTTCATGTGTAGTAACCCCCCTCGGTTGCAGTTTCTAGGGGGGGGGGGCGACTTAATTCCCAACCATTTAGAATTAACATTAACAGCGGGATATCATTAGTCGTGTGCGTGTCATTAGGGAACCTAAACAAATAGCGAATTATCACCTTCCGTCAAATGAAAGCAGTTTGTCACGACAGTTTCCATGTCATTATGGTAATTTGGAACTGCAAAATAACTGCTGTAAAAAAAATTAAAAAAATAGCTTGGTGATAATTAAAAACGCGCTTCTCCTAAGCAACCAACATGGTGTTCAAAAGCATTGTTGGTAATTGGACGAAATTTTTCCCTTACAAGGCAACGATGCCCTCTAAAAATACTATGTCCCTTCTCAAATTTGAATAAACAATATTCACTAGTTTTGATGTCGATATTGATTTAAAACATATAAATGCATAATGTTAGTAATCGTGCTTGTATCTTAATGCGTGTACCGACTTAAGTGATACACGGCCATTCAAATTGAATCTTAATCAGAACTGTGAGCTACACGTCATGTTTGAACTGTGTCCGAAGTATTTGGCCGATAGAAGAGGGGCGGGAGGATGGCGGGTGAATTTCTAAATGAGTGCGAGCCGAATATCTGTCGGAGGAACATCGGCAATCATGACGTAAACCTTTTCGCACTTTTTTTTTAACATGTTACTGCAAGTAAAGGGGAATGAGATTGTCAAGTTGTTCCTTGTAGGCGTGAGGGACCCGCCAAGAATAAGAAGAAAAACGGTAGGGATGCTGGAAGTTTGGTGGAACAGAATTCATAAGCGAAATAATGAACCATGTAGTTGGAGAACTATGCCATCGTCTAAGAGGACATTTTGAATCAGTGTGTTGTTGTAGAGGTTTGACTAAAGGTTTGATTTTCGATATGGCAAAATAACTCCGACGATGGTAAGTAATACGCAAATCTTCCGATTTCTAATTAGCTGATTCTTAAACAAATGAATAGAAACTATTTGCAAATATACCTTTATTGAATATGAAATAATACTCGGCAACCAAATATCCCTCTCATCAATAAAAAATTAAACTCAACTACGGTGAATGCTGAAAGGCACTCGAAGATATTAAAGGTCCTGCAAGTTTATTTAGAAGAAAACTCATTCCCTGAAAAGTGTTTTAATTTAGAATACTCATCTGGCTTACAATTTCGTCCTTGGTCGCCATCAGAAATTGGCCACCGGATTCCAGAGGATTGTACGCATTGAACGACAAGGAGACTTAAATATTGCTGGACTAAAGGAGGAGTAATTTTGGCCATGTGCCTTTAGTGGTGCGAGAAGTACTACAAAATTAAAGGGAGGACGATGAAGTTAGAAATGTAAGACGGGCAACTTCAAGATCCATTTCAGTCGGAATAACCTTGATCGTGATAGGCCATTGAACCCATCATGGTAAAGAGAAGATAATGATTTGAAGTTTATTTAAACGTTTTTAATAAATAAAAAAAAATCTCTTGATCAAAATTTTAGTGCGGGGATAACGAGAAAGTGCCTTTTTTTTTGATCATCTGCAATATTATGAACAAATCCTCGGCTATATCAAGCCGATATCAAAATTTGCAAAATAGTGCTTTCCGAAAAAAATTCCTGTTCTAGCACCAATATAAGAATGTGCTGGGGATAAACTTTTGCTGCATATTTATGCTTAATTTATTATAAATAAAATGTTAGGATAATCCCCCACATACGCGTGAAACCGTCTACACAAGAGAGTACGTGTGTTCATTGAGGTATGAGGCGGAAAACGCCTCCCAACAAGCGAATGTAGCTTTTTTTTCATGTAACTTAAAATGCTCCCATCAATCGCTGAGAATCTTATTCCCCGGATGTGGTCTCTATTTAATGTGAACTGGATTTTTTTTTCCCTCTTCATGTTTAGATTTTATATATGAATTGGAAAATTTCCGTGTGTAAACTTCATGTACACAAAAATAAGGTGGTACGAGGATTGGAATCGGGGACATAAATTCTAGAAAATTTTAAGGGGGAACATCACAGACAAAGAGAGAACGTAAAACCAACAAACAGTAGTAAGACGTTATCAGATTGTATCCAGTTAAGTACACGTTTTTCCTTGCCATCTCTGAAATGCTTTAAATCTTTAAACTTGGATTTAATGAGTTAGTTTCTTTAAGACTCTAAGCTTGATTTGAATCCCATATTCTAAGAAGATTCTTCATAATTTGAAGGCACTTCTTCCCTCATAACCTAATCTATCTAGGATCTATTAAGCTGATGAGGGGAACACTATTCTATCATCACAATCAATAGCGATTTCGCTCGGTGACAGGTTGCCGTCGAAAATTGGATTACTAAAATTCCACAAACAATTTTTTCAGATTTTTTCGGTTTCCTTGGGATAATTTTTAAAAATTTCGGTGTATTCTGCAGGACGTACAGTAAATGGATATCATTACAATGACCATGGATTCTAATAAAAACGACTTCATATTTTTGAAATAATTCTAGCCAAAAAAATACGTTTTCATTTATATTCTAAGAAGCGTGGAAGAAAAATGCTACATCACCCTGTGTGTCACTTACATGAGCACATCTACTGCTCGTGTAACCTCGCATTGCACTGGAGTTAGAATTCTTGGGTTGATCCAATTTTGAGTTCGATATTTTTGATGATGTGGCGGTTTTTTCGGTGATACTGCCCACATCGTGCAGTCAACGGAAGTAGAAATAAGTGCAATTCTCGAAATACATCGCCCTGCCCTCCGTGAGTGAACTGCAAAGTAACGAATAAGCCCCCAAATGTGGGGCTTCAAAGTGTGCTACTCTCAACTGGTTCATCTTTTATCTACGCCGCTATAAGAACGAAGTCATAGTAAAAGTAGTAGATTGTTTGACGAAGCCATTTTTAATTTTATTTATTCATTACAACCAATAAACGCATAAATAAAAATCATCCGCTTTCTAAGTTCAAGTGACCCATAACGATAACAAATCACTAAACGGTAGAACCGTTTCTGATTGGTGGTTTGTTCTTTGTTCTCACAAATTGTGTAAGACGAAAAAAAACCCAAACTTGATTTATTTGACCTCTGCCTTCTTGTCACTGGAAAGGTAATCTAACACTCGACTGCGGAAGGGCCCCTGCTGGGAATGCTATCGGACTGTGATTAATGAAACGATTAAACCCTGCTTGTTTTTTGAGTTTAATTACTTTTCCATCGATCTTTATAGTAGTCACGCAATTAAGCCAGCTTTACACTGATTTGAATAGCTTTTACCGCGTACAAGAGAAATCGTGTAGATTTGCCTTTCTCCCCCAACCACTACATACACACCTCGCTCTGCTTTACTTCCTCTTTTGTGTGACGATGGCCTAGTTTGTGTGATCAGTGACCTAGATCAGTGGGTTATGTGTCAGTCTTTATGCCAGTGAGGTTTGGGATAATGTCATAAAGATATTAAGTCTTCATTTGAGTCCCGTTTTTGATATGCTAATTAAAGTAACAGGAGGACTTAGGGGACATCCTTGTCTCTTTCCCATATTATTTGGTATATATATATATATATATATATATATATATATAATGAGTTTACGGTGACCACGTCAAGCTGCTGTTCTCATATAAAGGCGCTTCATGATCTGGAATTATTTTGTGATATTTTAATAACGTCTGAATATTATTACAATCAAGGAAGCGATGTGCAAGTTAATATTTTTATTGTTGGAACAGCGAGAAATCAAGTGTTCTAAGTAATTTTTTTTTTAAAATGAATTCATTCCTATGAATTTTATGGCTTGCTGTGCTGAAAATGTGCTCCTTCGCTGTCGAAGTGCAGAATCCATTTGGGAAAAAAATGAGTTTAGTTTTATGTGTTGAAGTCTTTTTATTCCTTCGACATCCCGAAATAATACTTTTGATCTTTAACCCCGACAGGACGAATTCCTTGTCCGATTCTTTTCCCATTTAAGAACCATATCACTGATATCCTTTTTGACTTCTCCATTCGAAGTTTTTTCAAACTACGCCAATCGTTCAAGTTTTCCGTTGCATATTCGTTCTCTTAGTTTGCGGATCATACCAAAAGCGATCTGCCAACCAACTGGTTGCGAGTTCGGATCTCAACCGCAAAGGATGCTTGTATGAATGTTTTTAAGTTGGGAGGTGAATTTCATCGCCCGACGTGAGGTTGGAGGTCTGAACTGGCTGAAAAAGAAAGTTCCATGTTTGGTCTTCAGAATGCAGTTTCCTGATTATCTCTGACATTCACTCTATTCGTTAATGTACCATAGGGTAACAGGCTTTCACGACATTTTTGAAACATCTCGCGATTTTTCTGTTAATATTGAGTTCGTGGTACCATTCGAAGTTCCATCGTTTCGGGTTTTTTTTTTTTTTTAATTTTTTTTATTTTAATCACACGATCGTAAGCAACCACTCCACTCGTCATAAACGTCATGCACCATTGTGATATTTCGGAATCTTTAAATCTAACCGACTTCTCATTTAAACTTTCATGTGCAATCTCTGCTGTAGAGCTGTCTGTCTGCACGCTCTAATTTTGCTTGGCATACCATTTAGGATGGACGGGTCCGACCCACAAACGAATGAAGAGAGGTTTAAAAAAAAAAAGCGTCGTTCAGTAAGTGGCAATCCCAATTCCTTGGCTTGACTCTATACCACTATTACTATGCTTGGTTTAACCCGCATTTTGGAGGAACCTGGTTCAAAACTCAATTTCGCCTGTGTTGGATTCTTTGCCAAGAATGTATTTTATAGTTCGTGACTTCAATTCTTACCTAAAAGAAACACTACATTTTCATAAACTCCCACGGTACGAAATGTTTTGAATGAAATTCACCGTGTGTTCTCAGGCTGGTTTATGGGATTAAGTTTCGGGTGTTTAAAAAAAAAAAAGTTATCACCGCTTCTGGATGGAACTTTAAAAGCCATTTATTTTGACGTCACCTGCTTTGTTGAGCTATGAGAATCAAACCCTAATTTTTATCAACCTCAAGTGCATGTTATCCTTCCAACTGCTACTGAGGTGCCGAGAATATTTTGACAGGTGCGAAACTTTGTTGGTGTATATGTTCGATAAAACTTTTCAATCGCAGTATCATTTAAAAATTTTTAGAAATGTTTAGCACTTATTAATTTGAACAGATCTACTGCTTACCTTACTCATTTCATACCTAAAATGAGTAGCCAATTTAGTAGACCCCAATAAGACCAGAAAATGCACTCATTGGGATGGTGCATAGTCCATCTTCTCCCCCCCCTCTAGAAATCTGAAGATTGTGAAATCTAAATACAGTCATCCTTCGACTTACGTCCGGGTTCCGTTCCACCCGGCAGGACGACGTAAGTCGATACATTAAATCAACAGAGTTATAGGGGTTAGGGACTTCACCGTAAGAAGTATACTGTCATTTTAATTTTTAAACCTTATGAACTGTATTGTGCGTTACTGCCACTAGGAAACAGGAGAATAAACGCCCAAATCTTCCTCCACAATCGCATCCTTATTACCTTCCCTATGCGAAGGGACATGCTGAGGCTCTTCTGGTGTAACGTTTGTTTTTTTGATGAAATTGTGCTTCGCTTATTTCTCTTCTTATTTTCATCATAAATTTGTTTATAGCAGGCAATCGTATCAGGTACTTTCCTTTATATTTAATAAGTAGAGTTCAACATTAGGATCCATGTCTTCAGCCATTTTAAGAACATCGCTAACTTCAGAGAACATTTCTGCAAGCTCCTTCACTGTGAATTGTTTAACTACCTCTTCTTGTTTCTTTTTCCTCTTCTACAACAGTTGTTCCTTCAGTTCGACCAATCCTTCGTTGGTCAACTCTTCGGGGGTGGAGACTTTCTATGAGTTGAATTATGTCGTCATCATTCACTGAGAGATTCAGATTGTTTACTCACTATTACAAATTTCCAAAATCGTGTACAAACGTTTTTAATGTCTTTTTCCATATGCCACTCATACATTGAGAGGTCACTTCGTCCCCAAGCCACAGCAATATTTTTAATAGCATGATAAATATTGAATGTTTTCCAGAATTACATGAGTCTGGTCGTTTCCTTCGGTAGCAGAAATGGCTCGTGAAAAAGTTCTCCTTAGATAATAAGCCTTAAACACCGCAAGAACGCCCTGATCCATGGGGCGGATCAATGAGGTAGTGTTCGGAGGGAGAAACATGACCTTGAACTTGGTGAAGATCGCCGCTATAAGGCATATAAGAAGGATGACCTGGAGCATTAACTAGAATTAATAAAATTTTAAATTCTACATTTACTTTCACACAATAGCTATTTATTTCGCTCGCATAAAGTTTATTAAGGTATACTCGAACAATTTTTGAGTCATCCACGACTTGTTATTGCTCCGATAATGAACTGAGAGTATGCTTGCTAATGTTTTTGAAGATTCGTGGATTTTCACTGTGCCATATCACAAATGGTTTCAGTTTATATCAGCCACATTACCCATAACAGAAGCGTAATACGGGCATTTAGAGCTTTAAAATTAGGTATAGATTTCAGCTTTTTGTGGATGAATGTCCGCTCGGGCATTTTTTTTTTCTGAATCAAGGACGTCTCATCCATACTAAATATTTGCTGGGGCAAATAATTTTGCTCCGTAATAATTTTATCCAATTTTTCCACAAACTCCTTGGCAACCTTCTAAGCACTTGCAGATTCCAATAATTTTCATATTATGCAGCGCAAAATGCTGCGTGAATCTCGTGAACCAACCGGAAGAAGCGCTGAATTCGTAGTCATAATCGGATTCTGCTTCCTCCTTCAACATGTTGAAGAGAATTAGTGTCTTAGCGGTTATGGTCACCGTGCTAAGCGGGTATGCACTTTTGGTTCAGGTCCATCTATGCATGATGCAAGTAGCTTTTCCATATCACTGATAGGAACTTGTCTTTGCTTCGTCACTCTCGTCGATTTAATGGAAGCAGATCCTTTCACAGCTTCTACGATAAATACAAAAATAAAGCATTTCTCGAACACAAAATCAACAGCGGAACTGTTGAAGGCACGTGCCGACTGCCGACGGAGGTTGCCGCTAAAAACGCTGTTGCTACTGTGCATGCTTTATTTATTCCCTTATGGGATCACGGACGTATCTTCGAAAGGACGTAACTCGTATGGACTTAAGTTGAGGAATGACTGTACTTACGTACACATATGATAGGTTGAACACCTGCGTCCCCCACTCCCTCTGAAAAATAATCGGTTGCATAATTTAAAAATGTAACAAGAATGCTTCTCATAATGAAGGTTTATTTTCTTGATCCTGAGAATTAGTAATAATATTTTTGGTTTACAGATCAAGTGTTGATCAATTTTATTAACTTAACCAACTAGTTTCGCCACACTTTAACTGTTGGCGTCTTCAGGGCACTTACATATAGGTTGAAACAATCTCACAATTATGTGTAACTATAAAACTGACAAGAATAACTGTAAAAAACTGACTAGAATAATTACAAATAAAATAGTATAGTAAAACGCAAAATAAGAGTAAAATTTAAATCAACAGAATCTATTCGTAAACTACTAGGATCTCCAAAAGACAACCACCCTTTCTATAAATATGCTGGAGTTTATTATATTCCATGCTCGTGTGGCTCGAGTTACATCGGACAGACTTCGAGAAGCCTTGAAATCAGGCAAAAAGAGCACATTGGCTATGTCAAAAACAACAGACAGGACATTTCTGGCTTATCGTCTCATTTCTCTACAACTAACCATGTAATCGAGTGGGACAAAAGTTGTTCCCCTTACTTAGAGGAAGATTACCATTCAAGAATTTTCAAAGAAGCAGCCACAGTCGCCCGTTCTACTGTCAGCCTTAACAGAAATCAAGGCCTAATACTCCCAGATATATGGAAAACCCTAATCAAATCTTTAAAAACAAAAGAAATGAACTTTAATACAAACTACAGAAAGTTCCTCAGCAACAGCTAGCTAATCTTGTACACGCGATACGTGTTTCACGCACGTTCGATACTATTTTATTTGTAATTATTCTAGTCATTTTTTTTTACAGTTATTCTTGTCAGTTTTATAGTTACACATAATTGTGAGATTGTTTCAGTCTATATGTAAGTGCCCTGAAGACGCCAACAAGTTTGGCGAAACTAGTTGGTTAAATTAATAAAATTGATCAACACTTGAT
The DNA here is from genome assembly GCF_054136105.1 of Typopeltis vanoorti. Taxonomy (NCBI): domain Eukaryota; kingdom Metazoa; phylum Arthropoda; class Arachnida; order Uropygi; family Thelyphonidae; genus Typopeltis; species Typopeltis vanoorti. The sequence continues at coordinate 84,727,795 of NC_143570.1, forward strand.
CTGTAAACCCAAAATATTATTACTAAGAATGCTTCTCGTTTCCTCCTGGAATCTCACCATTCTCAAGCCGAAAACTGGTCAAGAGCGCACAATTAAGACTTAACAGAGTCGCTTATAGCTTCAGTTGCTTTAGCGTTTAGTGGTTGAAAACCATTTCAGTTTCTAGTAGGGAAATCGCACTAAATTACAAAGCTTTTGCAGAGTTGCATAAATGCATGGCAACGAAGAAAGGATTACCTCTGTCTGTAAGGACCATACAGAGATCGATACTTAATTATAGCCTGAGTATAAAACAAATTACATGAGTGTTGTAAAGGCTTTATCATAGCTAATAGGGACCATTCTCTCCAAATGCGACCATATATCTAAAGTACTAGAGATATTGTCATAAATCTGATAACATCTTAAATCTATTTGGCTTAAAAGAAATCCAGTATGCTGTATCCGTTCACGTAGAAGTGCCAAAGATGTTTTAAAATAAATGTTTCGCTCGTCTTGAATGGAAAAGTTTAAAACATCTTTGGCACTTCTACGTGAACGGATACAGCATACTGGATTTCTTTTAAGCCAAATAGATTTAAGATGTTATCAGATTTATGACAATATCTCTAGTACTTTAGATATATGGTCGCATTTGGACAAAATGGTCCCTATTAGCTATGATAAAGCCTTTACAACAAGCAAACGAAACCAAATAAAAAAAAAATTTAAATTACATGAGTGTTGACCCACCAGCTTTTTTTTTTTTTTTTTTTTTAGGATCGAGGTGGATAACCCTGTTTAATCTATAGGTTACTTGTGCCTAGTTTGGAAATCTTTGGGGAACGAATCCACAGTTTCACGAGGATAAGTCGTCATTCTTTTCATTTAACTGCTATTCGAATTCGCTTTTAATGTCCATGCGTATTTGTCTCTAGAAGGGAAACCCCCCCCTTGGCAACAGTGCGTGGTCCCGAGAGTGTTAATAGCATGTTTGGCCAATTCCAAGTTTCATATGAACAAATATCCCATTGTCTTGGCTTCTTTCTCTCCAGATTAAAAGTCCAGGATGTTCAGATGACAAATTCCCAAATTTTCAAAACTCTTCGGAGGACTTCTCAGAAATTGCTTCGTTCCCAAACAATCCACAGAAATAATTCCTGACTTAATGGGAATGTCGATTTAGTTTATAGTCTTTCCAAGAAATACTAATGGAATGAAACAGAAGTTAAAAAAAATATCATGACTGAAATCCGGTTAGCAAAGTCATCGGAATTCTTTTCACGTGAGTTTTTTTTCTTTCTTTTACTCCCCTAATATATTCCTTCTCATTCATATGTCGTTCTTTTTTAAAGTTTTTCCACTTTAATTTTTGTGTTTTTTTTTTTTTTCAATATCCCGAAGATTTTTTTTTTATTTTGATAATTCCAAGATTATGTCGATTTTCCATTTATTTTTTTATTCTTCTACTTTCTAACTGTTTTCTATGGTAGCAGAATGAAGCTTATTGATTTCCCATAGCCAACAGGGATGCGCTGCACTGTTACTGAGTTTGTCTGTGATTTGCTGTAATAAAAACGTCAAAAACTTTTACTATGCTGACTCGCACGAAAATAGACCGTAGGTCTCATTACAGAGCGGCCATCACAAGCGATGCCACCAAACTCGACAATAAAGCGATGATATTTCTGATCGTTTCCATGGCAACAGCATCTTCAGTGTAACATTAGACAGATTTCATTCATTCCTGGTCATCGTTCTGATCGTATATGTGGAATAATATGGCCCTGATAGAAACGGACCTGTGGTGAGTTGATGTTCAAGTGTTCTTGATAAGTATCTGCATCTTGACGTTAAATCATTCCATTTACCCAGAATGCAAATCGCCATGTTCCAGTAATCTTCACATTCAGAGATGTTAACCATGTAAATTGCGGTAAATTAACTATACTCTTAATTTATGCTTGTAAACGATTCTCTAATACATAAACACGGCAGTGGTCTATAACTTATGGAATCTCTTGTGTCAGATTTATATAGCAAATTATTTTTAATAATATTAGAATTCCCTGTAATTTCAGGTATCCTAATGTGTGTTATGTACAAGCTGGTCCTCTACTCATCCTTAACTAAGAGGAGTCTGTTACAACTGTAAAAAAAAAAAAAAAAAAAAAAAATCAGAAAGATAAGTCTATTCTGGCTATTTAATGAATATTATCAACTTCCGTTGTTATGATAAGAAAAAATACATTAGGAAAGAACTTGACATTATTAGCATCCGGGAATGTGTTAGATGCGAGACATTTCTGTGCATGTCAAAAGGAGAATCCATTCCGATATTAGGGTAATCAATGCGTTTCGTGGGATGAGTGTTTATTATTATACGGAGGAATTAGCTTTCTTTTATGAAAATTCAAGTTCTTAAAATAGTAACTATTTTGCTTGCACAACAGTTGAAAAATTTACGTATAAAGCACGTGATTTCGCGTGTTGTTGACCAATTCGTACATTCTTTATTTCTTTCTCCCCTTCAACGTGAATTGACTATTCTTGGCACAAAGCCAAGGTCGGCTCTACGAAGTGTGGATGTACAATAGCAGAGCTAATCTCAGGTGGTATGGTGGGAGAGGAAAGATTAGCAAAGCAAGTGTTCTCTGTCAGATCGACAGGAAAAAGACCCAGAGGAAGACCAATATATAGGTGGATCGATACATTAAGGAGTGCCTTAGAAGAAAGAGATATAAGATCTGATAATAGTGGAGTCTTGACAGGTAACAGACTGATTTGGAGGGAAATTGTTGATAGGAAGTGAGTAATGATGTAAATTTTTCATGCAGTACTATCATATCCTGTACACCCCTTGAGGGTACATGTCAGGAATTTGATGATGAAAAAATACATAATCATCAAAAGAAATTATAGAAAATCCTTGTAAATGAATTCTATACATTTTTACATTCTTCAGAAAATGAGTTTTGTTCTGCCTGAAGATGGACTTTAAAAGATTTGTCATTTCTTTTAACAAGTGAATCTAAATTGTCTGCAATTGAAAGCAGAATTATAGTTCTTAACGAGTTACTATTTGAAACGGATCGAAGCACGAGATATTCCAGAATGGCTGCACACATGAAAGGAAAAACAAGACGAAAATGTAACGTAAATTGCGCAGTAACATATTAGCGCAATCTTCCTGTTTTCAGACACGAAAAAAATCGTCGATATTTCAACAGAGGCCCCGAATTCTATGTCATATTCCATCCCTGGGTGAAGGCTGTGGCAAGTCTCCTTTACTGCTACTTGTTTGTCTCCCGAAAAGGGTAATTTGTAGCAGATGCTAACGGAGATCAGCAAGGCGCGAACAATTCGGACTCTCTCGTATCAGTCTGCCATCATCGCATCCAATTTCTACCGACGCATGCAGGCATACATTAGAAAAAAGAATTGAGGGCATCGAGACATCCTTGCGGATGCTGCCGTCAAAGCGAAATATATATATAAAAAAAGGAGAGGAACCTTAGTGAATGCGATGATCAGACAGCCTACGGCTCTATAAAAGCCGCGAGCCTTAAAGATCTCTCAGTCATTCAGAATCTCATTCTTTTGCTTATAAAATTTAGCGTAGGAAGTGGAATAGGCTGTTTCATTACCAATGGCGTTATGGTACATAATAATAATTAGGGATGTAATCACGTGAAAATGCAAAAATAAAGAACGATCCTTATTCATAATAACCAAATATATAACATAGAATTTATTTATTTTATTTTTTGATTTTCGTAAATAGAACAAAAGTGGTCAGTATTAAGATTGGGGGTGAGAGGCTTCAATTTGGCATTAGTAATATTCTGCAAGTTGGATATTAAGGATTCTTCCATGTTTTATAAGCAAGTGTAGAAAACGTTTACCACAGCTGATGAGCTCATGTAGATTTTCGAGAATTAAGTTTTTCTAAATAATTTCTCTATAAAAATATAAATGGAACTATAATATTCTCATTATATTCTGCAAATTAAAGCAATTTTTACTCAATACTTTGATATTTGATTCTGCACCTGCTAATATTTCATATATCTCAAATTTAAATTTTTGGTGGAGGAGTGTTTGAAAAATGCAAATAAATGTAATGAGTAATTATGATTACGGTTCGTTGATCACGAATTATTTTTTTTGGAATTTGTGTCGCCCATAGAATGATTGAGGTAGTGTTGTTATCTGTGTATAGTTCTGGTTACTCTAGGTATGTACTTCAGAAAACTGTAGTTGAAACGAAAGCGATTTACTAAGCCTAATTTTTGCTTCAGTTACATACTGTCGTTAGAATCACCATTGTAATAACAGCTTATTAGCTATTGTAGTGCCGTCATCACCATGAGCGAGGAGTAAGATGACGCTTATATTGAATCGCTCAACAAAGGACGGACTTTCAACATTCTCAAAAAGATTGTAAAAAAATTCGAACACGAGTGGCCCAGCATAGTTAATTTCTACTCCTTAGCAGGAGAAGTTGAAGAGGGCGAAGACACTGCCCAGATGAAGGAGAAGCTGGATTTGGTGATATCCACTCCCCAGACTTTGAAAAGGTCCGTGTGCGCAAGACAACAACCACAGATCCCCACAAGGACAACGGAATGGATGAAGATGGTCCCATCACGGATTCCTCTGCCGCTCTCAAAGAGAAGGTACCCGATCATTCTCCGTATAAAGCGCAGATGGACGTCCATTAGGTCTACCATGTCCGACCTGCCAATATCATACAAAACAGCCAAAAATGTGGACGACGGCATAAAGATTCAGTCCACCACTGTAATGGACTACAGAAGATTGACCAAAGTGTTAGACTCAAACGGTGCACAATATCACACCTTCTCCCTTAGCTTTGAGAAAAAACCTGAAGGTAGTTCTTAGAGGTGTTTGAGGACATATCTACAAATGAAATCGCTGCTAATCTCTGCTATCAAGATCTACCACCCATCAAGGTCAACAGAATGACCAAAGCTCGATGCCTCTGATCTTGGTCGAAATCCATCGGGCCTACAGAAACATCTGACTTGACATCGATCTGTGGACTTAAGATCAGTCCTGAATCTCTTAGGAAAAGGGCTTCAACAGGACAGTGTCACAGATGCCAGAAATTTGGCCATGCTCAGAAACTGTGCCGAGCAAAGTTCAGATCCCTTAAGTGTGGGGCGAACTATCCTGCCTACACCAAGCTGTAAACCACCCTGGTGAATGTGCCAACTGCAGTGGCCCTCACCCAGCCAATTATAAGGGATGTACTCAACACCCGAAGAACAGATGGTCGGAGACAGCCAAACAATCTTGCTCCTCTAGGTACACGAATACCAAAGGCTCCTGCAACACAGCCAGAGGCTAAGCGGCCATAATCAGAAGCTTTCAAGAATAGAGAATACCAAAGGCAGACAAGAAGTTATGCAGGTGTCGCCTGTTCGAACAAGTCATCACCAGAACAGAATCAGCCAACAGCACCTACAAACGTGACCGCTGTTATTACTGCCTCTCTAGCAAACATACTACAAGACTTCAGCCTGTCAAACCCTTCAGCAACCTCCACTAAAAGATTCCTAGGTGAAGCACAAGTCATCCTCACAGCACTTATAGATGAATAGAAACAAACTAATTCCAGCCCCTCTTCAGATCGTTGCATGGAATGCAAATAGCTTCAGAGCTCCAAGACTTTACTCAGAGATATCAGCCAGATGTTATTCTAATAAGCAAGACACATCTAAGACCCTCGGACGGCCCTAAAATAAGGGGATATCTCCTATACAGAACCGACAGGCTAAACTATAGAGGCGGCGGCACTACAATCTTCATTAAAAAATTATATCAAACACCATTCTGTAAATAACTCTCCAACTACTAACCTTGGAATTATTCACTAGCTCGGCTGGGACTGAAAATCTACTCAGCCTACAACCCACCCTTAAAAACTCGACTGCATTCTGATCTAAATGCCATCTTAGGTGTTAGAGAGTCCATCATTATTGCCGGAGATAAACTCCAAGCACCCTGCCTGGAATTGTAGAACCACCAACAAGAATGGCTGCATCCTTTCCGGCTACATAGGATCAAACTACGCTGTTGTGGAAGGCCCCTCCGAACCAACTCATCTCAGTACGTTTGGCACTGCTGACCTCCTGGATATAGCTATCCTGCAAAATAGTAAACTTCAGTACAGCCTAAAATCATTGAACGAGTTGTCATCTGATCATAACCCAATTCTGCTACAGTTGGGAAAACAAGAATACCTGTCTCCTCCCTCTCACTCGTTTACTTCGTGGGAAAAATTGTCAAAAGTACTCCGTGATTACATTGGACCTGTTCCTCAAATAAGTTCAAAAGAAGATGTTGAAACCGCAGTCACAAACCTTACCCAACAAATTAACTCCGCTATAATGGCAGCCACCTCCTACAAATCTGTCCCAAGCCTGGTCGTCTTCCCGAAGACATTATGAACTTGATCAGAGAAAAAAACAGAGCAAGGAAAAGATTTCACAACACCCGCGGGCCACAAGACAAACAGTTCTTAACAGACTAAATGGGGCAGTGAGAGATGCACTCAAAGATTACAGAGATCAATTATGGGAAGAAAAGTTAGCTCCTATCTCACCTACCGATCACTCTGTCTGGGGACTACTGAGGAATATCAGAAACAAAGGCAGATCCCTTCTCCTTATACTTTCTGACCAGGGCCTTTTTCACACAAACATAGAAAAGGCAGAAGCCATAGCAAAAAAATTTCCTGCAGGAGACGTCTTACTGTTCAATACTAAAATTCCCTGGCAGACAGAAACAAAATACTTTGGTGTCGTGCTTGACAAAAAATTAGCACATCAAGACTACGTGTGCAAAGGCATCTAAAGTCATCACCCAGATCTACCCCCTAATTAACAGGAACAGCAAACTAAACATCAGAATCAAACTGCTTTTATAACAGCTGATGATTCGTCCCATAGTCACTTACGCTTCTCCAGCCTGGAGCCATACATCCAATACTAACATTCTCAAACTGGAACGTGTACAAAACAAGTGCTTGCGAATGATTCTAAACGCTCCATAGTTCGTCGGAAACAATCAACGAGATACAAATATTCCTTATCTTCTCTTTCCCAAAGTTTTTCCTAAAAAAAAGTCCATGCACCCCAACGATCTAGTTGAGCAAGTGTAGCCTACGAGGCAACGGATATATTCAAACATAAAAGTTCAAAAGCCACTTTAACTTCCTGTAGTGATACCTAATCTCCATGCCCATTCAGGGCGAGCAAACTGCTCATAAAAATTTTTCCCTCATTGTAGCCCTAACGGATAGCGGGGAATATGAAAAGCATCTTGCTTCTCCCCTAAAGGCATTAATGCCAATTATTATGGTTAGTTTGATTCCTGCAACCAGAACCGGCGGAAGCAGGCATTCAGAGCATGCTCGTGCCGCCGCCGGGGCACACACACACACGCCCGGATCGTTACAGGGGCGCTTAGATAGAAATTGCATGTGAGCGGCAAAGACCCTAGCGCCGCCACGGCCTGTAACCGTCCTTGGTTGCAGCTGCTGCAGAGTTGTTTATGCTTGCTTTTAATAACTTTCTGACGCCGGCCCTTAGGAAATACGTTTTATATCTCGACTCAGCACGAACGCAGAGGTGTCTTGGGAGGAGTGAGGTTCTGTCATTCCCAACGACTCTTGGAGAAAGCTGCACATGCGCTTCACGGCCTTCCTAAAATCAATTTTATTTAAAAAAATCTCTTGTCAGACAAACGAATAAGAAGAGATGAATCTTTGAAGAGAAAAGACAGACAACAAGATCAACTAATTTTAGAATACGGCGAAGTTCATGCCACTCTCCCTTCATCTTTGCACGAGTTGTCCTAGTTTTGCGCGCTACCTCTAGGATCAGTTCTGTCCATTGGGGGACTATGTATAGTGATAAACAATATTGAAAATGCAAGAAAAAAATTGTACCACTAAATGCAGTAATTCGAATCCATGTACTAGATGTAGCTACAATCAGTGTTAAATTGAACTCATGTGGAATAAGAACGATCTCACGCTGCCTAATGATAAACAACTCGCCTCCCACGGACAATACTAATTGCACAATTATATAAAACTATAATACACTGGTATCGTGGATGGACTAAAGATTTTTCTGTTTTTCATTAATTTTAGGTATTTTTACCTAATCCATCTCCCCCACCTAAAAGACAGTCGCATCCACGGCAGATTTGAATCTGTAGCCTAGGTGGAGGGCGGATATGCTAAGCACTCGGCAAACTAGGCCGACTATTATTTGTTAGCCCGGATGAGCTTTACTTGCTCTACAAAACGTGCTAAAGAGCGAATGTAAAAGAAGCAAAAAAGAATTTGATTAATCTAATCTTGCTCTACCGATGCCATGAGTTATCTCAATATCCGTCACTCTGCTTGACGTAGTCCTGTTGGATCCCACTCTAAGAAAGAAAACTCAAAATAGATTATAATAAAATACGTATCGTTGCCGAAATGGTACAGACTTGATTAAACATTGTTATTCTTTCAAATTATCGCTCCCTCTGTGATCCTAATACCGAAGATCTTAAACACTGAATGGAATTATTACTGTGAGTTGGAGTGAGGTTGGCTAATCCAGAAACCTCGCTTCAGACATCTAACGTGGAAGTTTTTCAAGCCACTTTAGACTTCTAATGAGCAGAGTGATGGTCCCTCACCTAGGGTAATGAAATTTATTTCCCACGTAATGACGTTCACAAACAACTCTTCATCTTGGTTGGAAAATGAAGACACCGTCAAACTCAAACAGACTGGTCAACTGGTGCCACTCAGAGTTCGCAGTTGGTCGTCATACTGTCCTAATGATGAACATACTAAATGCATTGAAGGATCCCAGTTGAGCTACGAGTGCCATCTTGAAAAAATACTTTTTTTTTTCAAGATGGCACATTTTTTCAAGAACCAATTATTTTCAACATTAGTGCTTGCGTTAAGAATGTGTCTTAAAGTTCCACGGCTGGTTGAATCTCTAAAGCAAAATTTTTTGATTATCAAACTGGCTAGCATGGTTTAGATTTACATTTCTTATGATTGCCATATAAAAATCGAAACATCACGTGATTATTCCAATACTTATGTCAACATAATGCATTTCTTTGTTTCCAAAAGTACTTCGACTTCGAGATTTTAAGAATTTCTTTCGATGTATTTCAAGACGTTTGGCAGACTTAAAGAATATCAGTTGTCAGTGAGTAAGACATTTGAAACTTGTCGAAACTGTCAACGTAAGGAGACAGTATGACTTCAAAAAAAGAAAATATATTTGCAGTCTGCACAAAATATTTTTCGTTTACTTGAGATAAAATAGGAGTTGAAAGGATCAAAGTGAACATTTCGACTGTTTTACAACAGCCACGTGTATTTGCACTGTGAAAGTAATGGAAACCACATAAATGGACTTTTATGGTAATACTGAAGCTGATTTATTGTGTCAAGCAGCATATAATATAATATTTCGAAGTTTCCAATATGTTACATTTAAACAAATCTTAAATTCTCGTGCTTTTAGATTAATGTGTCTTTATAAGCAGTTTTTCTTTCTCCCTTAAAAACTGCTTTATTTTTTTAAATAACTCTGGATTTGAGGTTAATTATCTTGTTAATGCATCGTTATTCGCCGATGTCATGTATGTAGATAGTAGACTGGATCCAATCATTCAAAAATAAGCCCTAATTTATCTGTAATCGTTTTTGGATGTGTACTTAAAGCAAATCTCTGTACTACTGAGATATGACCACAAGCACCTCCAAAGGAGCTTGTTGTAAACAGCTCAAGGGTTAAATCCTAGGTTACTGGAATCCCACAAAATTTTTATCAGAATCTGAAATTATCAGATGACAACAAAAGAAATCCAGTATCAGTAATGTTGAAATAGTTTTTTCGACATGAAGTCACCAACAAAGATAATTATTGAGCTTTATAGTTCTATCACTCGGTCATCCCAGCATAATTTACGATACTGTATTTCATTTGGTAAGGTTCCATCATTAATTGTGCACAACGACCTTAATTGAACAATACCGCAGTACTCGTATTTCCATTGGCTCTTTGGTGGTAGCACTTAGATGTCTTTATAGAAACAGTCTCACACAAAGTTAATGGCGTTTAGAAAGGCTTGGATATTATCAGTCATGTTAACTGTTTAGGTATTCACTCGCGGTTTTGAAATAACTATTACAAGAAATATTTTTGAAATAATATTTATATAATGTAATAAAGAGCCAAAAGGCTTCACTTCGGCGATGTAAAAATTATTTAAATTAAGGGGATATTTAATCCCACATTTCTTCAAAGCCGAGTAAGAAACTCTAAGATAGAAATCAACGAGTTTCATGCCGAATATAGCAAGCTATAAAAGTTCGCCGAGTCCAAGCGTAAGCAAATACTGGGTAGTACAATACCGGGAAACTCTTAGTAAAGGTGGATAAAGATAGGATCACTATTCTTAGTATTAGCCCTAATGTAAAACACATCCCTTAGGAGATATATGCTGTTTTACATTAAAGGGAGATGGGTCACTACTCAGACCGGTTTCAACGTTTATTGAGGTCTCATCATTGAGTAGGTAGACCAAATAATACCAAGATTTGGTCTACCTACTCACTGATGAGACCTCAATAAACGTTGAAACCGGTCTGAGTAGTGACCCATCTCCCTTAATGCAAAACAGCATACATCTCCTAGGGGATGTGTTTTACATTAGGGCTAATACTAAGAATAGTGATCCTAGCTTTATCCACCTTTACTACGAGTTTCCCGGTATTATACTACCCAGTATTTGCTTATGCTTGGACTCGGCGAACTTTTATAGCTTGCTATATTCGGCATGAAACTCGTTGATTTCTGTCTTTAGAGTTTCTTACTCAGCTTTGAAGCAATGTGGGATTAAATATCCCCTTAATTTAAATATTTATATTTAAGTTAAGGGATATTATATCCCATATTGTTTCATAGCCGAATAAAGGAACTATATAAAGTTCGGCGAGTCCAAGCGTAAGCAAATACCAGGATAGTGTAAAACTGAGGCAACTCATAGTAAGGGTGGAGCAAGCTCCGATCACTGTTCTTGGAATTTACTCATAATGTGAAACCCAACTCCTAGGAGCCGTATTACTGTTCTACATTATGAGAGAAGGTCACTACCCTACTTTGAGTTTCTTATTCGGCTATGAAACAATATGGGATGTAATATTCCCTTAACTTAAATAATTTCACGTCGCCGAATTGAAGCCTTTGGCTCTTCATATAATTAGTAATATTTATATAATTTTTGAAATAAATATTACTAGATACGTTCTGATAATTTTGTGGATTCGAAACGAGTTATTGGAGCACGAATGTGTAACAAACAGATTGTAATGGGAAAAGGAACTGAGGGTACTGTAGTTACTGAACTAAAGTGGTCTTAAAATAAGTCTTAGGATGTCCAAAGCATGATCCGCCAGTCCTGACTTATTGTAATAAAAGTATCGAATGTAATTCTCTTTTCCGGCAAGTAAATCGCAGAACGTAAGAATGTCAATAGTTCTTCCTGTCTGTCTGCAGTTTATACATTCCTGAATATGTTCAAGAATGCAACTGTCGTTAGAAGAACATGAAGGGGTTGCTAATTTAATAGATGATTTTAATATGACGTTGAAAATTTGTTTAATTTAGCATTATGGCCATCTTTTCAGATAAATCTCGGCTACTGGGAATAGGATGTAGTTTTGCTGTGATATTTCATGAGATAAGACGTGTAGTATTTCATGTTTATGGGATTTATGACGTAGCTAAATAGTGTGACGACGTAGGTACTTGACTTTCATGACAAAGAACTGTCAATGGGAGAAATTACACTGACTCTACAGTTTTAAGGATAATGTACTGATGAGCTGGATAATGATATGACATTATTTGACATTACTTTTAAACACTCAAACCTTATCCATTCTCGTGACTCAATCTTCTGATTCATCAGCACTGTGTTAAACAACCGAACTTGTTTTGGACGGACGAGATGTTTTAACATCACACCCGCATTTAGGAATATTAAAAATACACTCGACACCATCGATATGTCAAGTGACGACAAACAGAAAACATTAGACGCACCCTCACTGCGGATTAGATGGAAGAAACCTACTGTACTCCATATGCCTAAGCCACCCCAAATCTGAGAGACGATTTTTGGAGTCAGAAATTTGGGAGACTTCATTTAAGATGGCCTCCCACGCACTGACCATGGGCCATCTTCATATTCAGTCGTGGAAGGCATTTCATGTGCAGTATGTTTTCCATTCTCCAATCTAGTGGTTGGTAGGGTAGCCATGTTACTTTGATAGGGAATTTATTTATTATTATTTATATATGAATGGATGCACTCGACAACGATGTTCATTCCCATTCGGGAGTATCCGATGCACAAGGCTTTCAGATATCTCTCTCTCGTCGTTCCATGCAATCATTATCACATACTTTAACGGTTTGTCTTCCAGAAACACTCTGCAGCCTATTTATAGCCAGAACCTGCCCATGTTACGTGGGTGTTGCTTGTGGAGTTCATTGAGATGTCTAATATTTTTGCCATTCAATATCCGTACAGTCTTATTGGAGCCATTGGAGCTATTAGTAAGAATGATGTTTAATTAGAAAGACAGCTTCGAACCCTAGGAGTCAAAGAATCCTTTGAAGGGCTTTCCAGTTAAAGACAAGTTTAAAAAAAAAAAAGCAGGGCAAATAGCAGACATAAAACAGTGATTTTTTTTAGTGCACGTGAATTTGTAGCTTTTGTTGCTTCCCCAAGAATTCCAACCAACTCAACTCGATTTGGATTCATTTTTAAACGCACATTTCATTTTAGGTACTGGATAGAAAGTGGAAGAACATGCAGCCTTTTTTTTACTTCTACACCGACGCAGAAGAGCCAATTTCAAACTGAAAGTAAATTTGTCGCGCCCCCTTCTTTTTTCTTGATAATTTTCACAGCACTTCGAAAGGATGCAACTGTCATATTCAGTTAACTGGAGAAGTTGATATTGAGAGACATTTCTTATTATACTCACAATCACTTATTTATTTTGACATCACCGAGTAATTTTCTTTGAGAATTTGTTCAATTATTTATTTATTTTTGTCGAATGTAATCTCTGTTGGGGATTCTGTTTATGTCGATGGCTTTAGTTTTTACTTAAATCTCCCATATAGTCATTACGAGTGGTGTGTTGCGCAAAGAATCCATCAATATCAAAAAGAAAGGGGGGGGGGGGATGAACACTTTTCTTAGTTGAAGTGTTCATCCAGATTACAGATATACAAGGATAAAGAAAGCACTAAAATATATCAGCAGAAGACATATGACTTGACATTTTGTCTCGCCCTTTTAGTGTCTCCAAAATTATTATCATTCTTAGCAGACTTTCTTAGATCCTGACGGCTTTTATACTTTCCGGTAGCTCTTTCCACCCTCCGTAATACGCACATAAATCGCGTTTACTGCTCGCCAAGGATGTTCCAATTCAGTGCATGTCAAAGGTAAGCGTAGCATCCCTTGTCCCGCCCCAAAATATAAAATCGCCACTAATGCGCAACACACACACAAACATCAGTTAAGTTAGGCGGATGTTGACTCATTTTGAGCACGAGGTGGCACTTCTCGGGCCATCGACCTATTCACTTGATGATTACCGACATGCATGCTGAATGCAGTTTCTTTTATTCGCAGAGAAAATGTGTGTAGGGAGACAGCAAAAGATGTTTTATATCTTTCTACGGATGCTTGTAAAAAGCGCGAGCAAGCTAATTCTAGAAGTAGTGAAAAGATTTTTATTACAGCTGGCGTGAATTCCCAGAGAAATTCTTAGTATTACTTTTCTTCAAGGATACTTCGAGACATGATTCTAAGATGGCTCTTGAGGCTTCCATTCGATGGCGATGATGACTCATGAAGTTCGCAAATCGTCTTCGTCAGAATATAACCATCAATTCATTTTCTTACACCGTACTATTTTTCTCGTTCTCTCAATTCTAGAATGTACTTTTATTTTCCTAACACGGCTGAAAAAAGTCAAATCTGTAACTGTGCATGGGTATTATGTGGTAATACTTTTACCTGTCTTTATGTATTTGCTACGTTTTTCGGATTTATCTTAGCATTCATAGCTGGTTATAATTCAAATTGTGCTTTACAATATTTAATTAACAATTAAGTTAATTGTCGTTAATTCCACGTACAAACTTTGAGGGGAGGTAGAGAACATCAAAATCAACCCTATTCACATAGGAAAGCATCACCAGAAAGTACTAACAGGGACACATAGATACAGAAATAACACAAGGCAGTAAGTAGTGTAAAAAAACTTGATTAGGCCTAACTGAACAGTTCAATAGTAGTTGGATACCTAATATGGTAAACGAGGTGCATGTCTGCCATCTCAGCGTTCGTAAAACGACGCATGTGCTTCGTACGACGTCGAAACCTTGAATGAAGAATCCCCAATTGCTCACCTGGAGCGCTGGCGAACAGCGCCACCTATCACTTTCGGGTGGCGTTTCCGGTCATGCTTTCCTAGATGAATAGGGTTGATTTTGATGTTTTCTACCTCCCCTCAAAGTTTGTACGTGGAATTTTGAACCATCCTGTATTTGCTAACCATTTAATAACTGATTTTATCTGCCACTATTCTTTATTTGTGTTTATTTGAAAACAAAATTACTTATTCATTCTGTGACACTTCAGACTTATTGTGAAATTTGCGTTAGGCCATAACCTTCGATAATAAGTTACGTTAAATGTCTATAAGTGTCACCCATTTTGCATTAGTTTCACTTTCGTTAAACATTTCCCAGTTAAGACGTCTTAACTGAGAAATGTCATATATCATCTAAAAAAAAAAAAAGTAGTTTTTCCTTGCTGCTGCTTTAGGACAGAAAATGTCGCGATATTGATGCTCTAGCGACTGGACTCGATAAATTTGGACTGCACCCTTTGTCACAAACGCGCGATCTGTGGTTTTATTCGAAGTTCCAAAAACGGTGATATTGAAAAGATCAAAGTTGATATTTTCAGATTTTCTATATTTACACAAATGTTTTATTGCATGATTCATGGCGTAATCAACAAAGTTAATTTTTTGTAGACATTAAACAAAGTATATCTCAATATCGGTATTCATAGTATAAATCTGTAAAATGGTTATGCGGTTTCAAATAACTAAAATAGCGATTTTTTTAAAAACGTAATTTAAAATTAACATATAAAATCTAATATATAGCAAATATAAATATTACAATAAAGTCAAATATTTTAATTTTTTTAAGAAATTTATTTAATTTCTGATAAGAAAATATCACACCTTTTTCTTTTTTTGATAATTATAAATAATTACTTTCTATTTGCTATCCTTTTATTGACATTTGCTTTACGTTATATAAAGCTTGTATCCACAAAATAATTGTTTATAAGATATTACGTAACCAACAACTTAAATTTAAAAATATTCTCAATCTTTAAATAAATTACAATTTAAATATTCTCAATATTTTAATTTTAAAAAATTCTCGGGATTACAGTCTACATGAGTAAATACATAAACATATTTGTTAGGGGAAAGGAGGATATCGGGAAAGTTTATAAATAGACTTTCCTGTGTCAGATGGTAGCTTCGTACAGTAGTACAATATAAGAACGTGATAGCATTCCAAGTACGTAATAATATCGATTCCTCCTTCGTTAAAGTGCAAACACGAATTATGTTCTGCACACATAAACCATGCAAAGTCATTAAATACTGTCATCTAATTCTTTGCAAATTGATGTGTCTTGTATGTTGACACACTCCTTAGATTTCTCTAAGTAGTCGTAAAAAAAAAATTCAAAGCTAATGCCTTTTAGAAATTGAATTATTCTGAACGCAAAGTTTCCACAAAGCCAATTAATACATATCAGCACGAGTCCTCTCTATGCAAACTCTTCTTTCCTATTGTTAACACAAAAACCCCGCAATATGCGAACAATGAACTAGAGAAAACGGATCTTTTTTTTTTTTACGAAAATAATGACAATCAAATTGAAACTGACAAATTCAGAAGCACGCACGTGAGACTTGAGCTCGTGATTTGATTAAAAATAAGTGGGTTTGGCATTTTTAAGTGACAGCCGAATCGATGCGTCAACTGTAGAGGTTCACACGCTGCTGCAGAAAAACAGGCACGCTAATCAACCGCAAACTTGAAAGGGAGGTACAAGGTACTAATAACGACTTTCCATTCCCTTCAAAACTCTTAATTAAATTATCTTAATTTTTTCGCCTTCTTTTCATCTCAATCAAAATAACAGCAAGCAAGTGTAATGTCCTGTAGCAACCCGGTTTGCTAATAAACATACCAGAAATCAATAAATTGTTACAAATTTATTATATGACGTCATTAAGATTTCATGTTTCCATAACAACAGGTTCTACTTGCATATAGCACATATGACTTCACTGCATCTATTTCAATGGAAGCAAAAGGTTCCGCTCGTGTATACCAGCTATAGGAATACTTAAATATCAGTAAATAGGTGATGTTTATTTAACTAGATGTACTGAAACCTATGACTGCATAGTTAAATTTCGAAGTCTTTTCACAAAACGTTTTTAATGAATTCAAAACAGTTTATATATATATATTTGGCTGTAACTAACTTTTAGAAGACGTATATGCAAGTAATTACGACTAATTGGTACTACCGGTTGGGAGAAAGAAAAAAAAAGGACCAAGCCCATTGTAACTTTGATGGCGACCACCATCGAACTTACCGTAGTCTTTCTTCTGATGGTCTAGCGTTATGGATGCAAACACTGTTTCTGCAGGCCTTAGAAATGCACCATCTTAAACTGGGATAAGGCGGATGTATTCAAAACCCATCACAGCTTTTAACCTACGACACCACCAGTGAAGTTATTCGCTCTTTGAGTGGCCAAGAAAGATGTGGTCTATGTTTGGCAGTCGGAACGGCTTTGAGCCTCCTGTTGATTTCGAATGTCACCTCTAGTCTTATAATTTAGCAACGTCTATATTAATTGAATAAAGTTGATGTTAACAGCAAATATATTCGAATGTAAATCATTTCGAAGCATTAAAAAAATCGGTAATTGAAAGAATGATGAAGATGAATGTTATGTTAACATGTCATCGCGGAAGGAGAAAAAGGGGGAAATTTAAGTATTATTGACCATTTCAAGCGATGTATGATTGATTTATAGAGGAGGAGGGTCGCAGTAAGAAGAGTCTGTCTACAAGACGGATTCTCATTTCCAGTCAATCTATCAGACGAATTCGTCCTCTGGATTCTAATTTGTGAAATGCTCTCAAATTATCCCTTAATGGCTTTCTTATTGACACCTTCTTCTTCAGCAGGGGATGTTTTCTTTCCGTTAAAGATCTCTTGGAAAAATCGTTTTCCCGTAATCCTTATCCCCGGAAACAAAAGGCTCGAGGCGACTTCGATGTCAGATGTTTTTTTTTTTTTTTTTTTTTTTTTTTGCCGGCGTCTTCGCGTGTACTCTCCTTTCGGCACAAAAGAGAAGCAATTTATCATTCTCATCTCGTCAATTTGTCACTCGAAAAGTCGTCGAGCACGTGCCGTCACACAAAACTTCGAACAAATATCGAATCACAAAAGGTGTTAATGACAAGGATGTTTGTAAGAGAGAACAAAGTGCATTGCCGGAACGACCCACGCAGAAGGCTGGGCCTCGCCCTGTACCCCCTCCCCCCAACCTGTCCCTGCGATCTACTTTCTTTTCTTCGCGTTATCAGCTGACTCCCGATAAAGTCCGTGAGAGCCTCCAGCGTTAGCATGGGAAGCCTTGCCAATAGTATTAAGGGGTGTGCTTCTCGTCAGACCCCAGTCTTTCAACGCAGGAGACTTCCTGGTTGTAAATGCTTCAGTCATTATCCACCAGTTCTTCATTTGCAGAGAGGAATTCCCAACTTCCGAAGTGTGACTATTGACAAAACGTTTTCGCCGTTATCACCTGTACGCCTTGAACCACGTTCATGACACCATAAAATGTGTCATGAACGTGGTTCGATGACACATTTTATGAGTAAAGAGTAAACCTCAACGAACGACATCGTTGATGTTTACTCTTTTGTTGCTGTTTAGAGAATGCGCAGTACAACAGACAGTTTTAGCGAAATATTTACATACTGGCAACTGCCCTTTTAGTTAGAGAAATCTGGATTCGAATCCTATCTAGAATACGAAAATTATTTAGAAGTGATTTTCAACTGTAAGGCAAGGTTAGAGATAGTATGGAGGATCGGAAATTAAGTTTTTACTCCCAGCAAATCGAATTAGCATATATACATTCTTAGTGAATTTAGCTGTTGGACACAACCCAAGATTTAGAATTATAAATAAAATTTACTGATTCACCTGGCATCTGACTTAAAAATTGGTGTTTTTTTCCCCCGGTAATCTAAACCATATTCTATCGAGTTTAAGTCAAAAGACTTGAGCCGAATGAAACTTTTTTTTTTTTTTTTTTTTTTTTTCAAAGTTTATTCTCAGTCCGTAGGTCCCGAGAAAGATTAGTTTATGTCCAGACATCCAAGGTAATAATGGGGAAAAAAAAAATCTACTTTCGTTCGTCTAAACTTAATTTGTAGCCACAAAAGATTTCGGAGAAACATCTGAAAGGGTCTCTTTAGTATTAATTTCATAAACTGGAATTTATAATATGCGATACTTGCATCTATTTCAAATGTTGAATTTATTGCCTACATTACACTGCTTTTAACTGGTTTTATTACCACGTGGCATTGCACGCATTTGCGCTTATTGTAGATCAGTTAAACAAAAGCAATTGATGGATAAAAACGAAAGAAAAAACAATTCAGAATGCTGTTCATCAGTTCATATGAAGATCTAATCAATCAAGTCGCTCCATGAAATTATCTCCTGGACATGCCAATCACTAGAATAAGTTGCAAACTCTCCAACATGGATAAATTTGACTTGACTGACACGACCTAACATAGAAATCACTTCTTCCAGTATTCTCAATGTATTTATGCAAATCTCCCTTCTCATAACGCCAAATCTTTAAAACATCGGCTGTGCATCTCTTGATACTGAAAGTTCTGTTCGCTTCTATGACACACAGCTTACAGTAAAATATGGCTGACTGCAAGAAATGATATAAATTTAAATAAATATATCATAAATTATAATATTCTTGAGATGTATAAATAAAGGTAGGCATGCACTTGCTGCTCTCATTCTCACTAGTTTTAAAAAAGGGCTTCAAAAACCCTGAGCGTGCATCTGTCACTTGTAGTTCAGCCCCTTTACGGTTCAGATGGCAACATCTGTGATGGTGTGGAAGATAACAATGGTTAAGATGGGTGACTATGGCTTCATACCATCTGCCTACACACGATACTCACGTGATGCACACACAGCATACGATAATATAAAAACATAACAGTTGTAACATAAGACTGATAGTGTTGGTGAGCTTAAATTTTAGTGATGTTTGTGGGAAATGCTTGGTGTTTAAAAAGGGTCCGTTTCCTAGTTGAAACGTCTTCAACTAGAAATACTTTTTCTGCTCTTTTCTACTTTTCTAGATCTTTGTAAATAAAGCTTCTAGGGTAAGCAGAATTACTTCAGAGAATATAATTTTATTGAGAATATATATAAAGTACGTCACAGTTCACACCGGGAAAATAGCTGTTGATTTATAGAAATTGTATTTTACTGAGTTATTTATTATTAAAAATAAATTTAAAACTTGCGTTATAAAAATCGAAGCGGATCAACCTATACAAACTCTCAGACGTCACCTCTTAAGTTGCTTTTACTGACAAAAATTATACTTACTTCTGTGAGTTCAGTAGTAGGGGAGGCACTTCTAACCAAATAGGGGTAGGGTAAATGGTGGGGGACGTGACGTCACTGCCAGATGTCACTCAGACTGATAACCTCTGGTTATCAGTTATCAAACTGATAACCAGATAACCTCACTTTGATAACCTCAATTTGTCACTCAAACTGATAACCAGAGGTTATCAGTTTGAGTGACATCACTAACAGATATCTGCAAACGGAGAGGTCACTCATCTCCCTTGACTGAGCAGCAATCTTATGGAGGAGAAGAGGTGAGGGGGATCATTGGGACATCTGGAGGGGAGGGGGTCATTGTCGGGAAGACTACCGTTACCCTCTCGACTACTCTATCGCCTTCCACCACCTAATGCTATATATACATACATATATATATATATTTTTTTTTTTAATTTTTTTTTCCCCTTCCAACAATTTCGGACATGTGAGTGACAGAACTAGTCACTTGCTCTTACATCAAAAACGCTGTTTGAGCAAGTAACGTTTTGGTTCCGTACGCGAACCAAAACACACAACGTGATGTGACAGACAGATGTGTCCCCCCAGGGAAATCCCCAGAATTCCATACTCGATCTTATCTCTAACCACACCCACAATTCCATACGCGAACCAAAGACACAACATGGCGTAAATGATGGATGCTCCCACCCCCTCATGAAAATTCCAAACAAACTGAAAACAAGGCACTCGCACAAATCTGTCGCCCATGACACACAGGAAGTCACACCTCCCCACTACAATAACTTCCTTTTCACTTCAACTCAATGACGTCACTTATTTAGACCTAACAAATTACATTACTTATCTAAATCTGATAACAACACGCATCCATGACGCTGACGTCACTTCCCCCCATTTACCCTACCCCTATTTGGTTTAAAGTGTCCGACCAATTACGGCACTAATCCTTATCTTGATCTGGTTCATAGTGTCCGACGAATGACGTCACGTGTCCTCCGTCACATCCCCCACCATTTACCCTACCCCTATTTGGTTCATAGTGACCTCACTATAAGGAATCGTGACGTCATGAGTTTGGAATTTCCCTGGGGGGGAACATCTGGCAGTGACATCACGTTTCCTCCGTCACATCCCCCACCATTTACCCTACCCTTATTTGGTTAGAAGTGATCACCTCCTCTCCTCCCCTACTACTGAGTTCTGTTTTATCCGATTTAGGTACAAAAGGCTTGATGGGAAGCGCTGATGAATGAATGCAGCTTTTTCTAGCCTGTAATCTCTACAGTGTACTGTATAAAAGGATTTAAAAAATAGATTCTTGTTACTTTTTTTTGCAAAACATCCTAATAGGCTTTGTAGAGGATGATGGATGGCATGACAGTCTTCCAATTCTCATGTTTCGTACGCTTTAGGGAATCTGAAGTGTTTTGAATGCCGTGCCAAGAAATGATTTATTATGAGACTTGATTAGAGTTTATTATCCAATAGACATTTCTATTTTATCACTAAGAATAATCGCTTGCAATTTTAAAAACCATAACAGTAAATCAATCGATCTATGAATATCGACACTATAAGAGATTGTTCTTTATCACATTTGAAATATTAACTGGAACTGTAAGTGGCTATAGAAAAGCTAAAATATTTTAAGTAACCACTGTATGGATGTCTGTATTATTAACTGCACATGTTGCCTTTAATCCTATCAAAGCAACCAAGAATTATGAGGCAAGTATAATGGCTGTCAATTATGTATGTTCTCTGGCTGGTTCGAAAGCTTTAATGGAGGGTAAAAAGCTATATTCGTGTGTGAACATTTCTATAGACTTCTCACCTTAACTCGCAGGTGAGAAGTCTATAGAAATGTTCGTGGCATCATAGATGACTTATGTCATTGTATGGAATGCCCTACGTCTTCAGTTATCGCAAACGAAATAAGATGGTCATTATTTATTCAAAAGATAAGCTGTTAAGACAACTAAAGTACATATGAAGTCTACAGTTGATTAAAAAAAAAAACAGAAAGGGACAGACAATGTATATGTACGCGATGTCATGTTATGGCTATTCAGAATTCACTTTCCTTCAAATGGCCGACGTAGTGTGGGGTTGATATAGGATCTGACTGTTTCAATACGGAATGCAACAGACAAACATTTTAAGTATTTTAAATGCAGTTCTTTTCGTAAGAAATAGGATTTATTGACATTGTTTTTACCTTCTATAACATTTATAAATCAACGGAAATGCTTTCCTTAAAACACCATAAATAACAAATTTTGGATCGTTTGTTTATCTTTCAGTGAATCGATAGTTGTCTCCAGGCCAGTTCCGGGTCCACACTCGGTTCTTGTATATGCTTACTGTCATATGTATGACGACACTTGCGATAAAAGCTATCGGACAGCTATTCACATCAAAATTCGTCACTGACAATTAAGGTTTGACTAATAGCTTAAGCAAAAAAGGTAAAAGAAATTGCTTTTAAAATCTGATGTTACATTTGCTATCTAAAACAGGAAGATTCTGTGAAAAATTCAATGATAATTTGGTAAGAGGGAAGTAATGTATCACTTTGGCAATGACTTTGAACCTCGTCCGTTATTTTTATTAGCGTTTTATCACCTTATTTTTTAGACGCATTCAATTTAATTATTATTATTATTTTTTTTTTTTACTTCTCCATGTATATGATGGAGAAGTAAAGGCTGTATATGAAGAACGCCGGCACAAACAAATTTCACTGCAAAACAAGTAACGGTAGTTTGCCCCGAAAAACACATGGCGGCGGATGACATAAATATGAAGTGTTTTCAGTTCTCCAGACAGGAGTTTGCACCCTGAAATCAAAGATCTCTCACGGGGAGGGAATCGTTCAACAAGGGGATGTCCTTGTAGCCAGCTTGGAGTCATATTACGGTTGAAACACTAGAACTAATGACTGTCGTAGCATCAGTTTTAGCTGATCGGGTATATGCAATAGGAATTTCCATTGTTTATGTTAGAAACATGGTGGCTTCCTTATTGTAAAGCCCAATCAAAGAACTTTTTCAAGCCCCTTCAGATATCCAATAAACTAGGTTGTGGTCTCACACTGGGCGATGAAAATCATCAACTTCCTCAGTCTTTTACAAACGTCCATATCCCTCATGGAATTTGAATCAACTGCCTATTGGTTGAAGGAACATTCTGTTCGCTAGGCCTACTAACAGAATGGAGAAGCCTTGGGATATCTACTGTAGTGTACACAAGCTTGTTTTGCCTCATTATTCCAGTGAGTAGTTGGAAGTTTATTTTTCACTTGGTTAGACTATAATAAATTTAGTTTAATATAGTTCAATTAGTTTAATATAGATACTGTGATGAGAGCTTGGTCCACCTTTCTACGAGTTGCCTCAGTCCTGAAGATACTTCAACCGCAAACTTTATTTGCTTACACTTAGATAAAGGATTAAACTAAATTTATTATATTCCACTGAGTACTTCCCAAATTTGAAATGAAAACTGTAGAAATATTTAACAAAGATGATTAGAGTTGACTGAATTCCATCCATGCATAGAAACTGTTATCCAATAAAAAAAAAAATCTTCCCGCCAGAACACAGTTGTGGCTTTATAGTTTATGAAAACGCTTTTTATTCATGCAAAAATCCAGTTGAAACGAAAATAAAGATGCCATTTTTTGTAAGGAATCTAGACACTGAATATAATCCATCTCTAAGTTTAAGAATAAAGCGTACGGACGGACAAAATGAAACAGATGTTTGTAAATTTTGAGAACTCGCTTAAAAAACCCGATTTTAAGAAGTTGATAAAAAAAAAGCGATATTCGGACACTTTCCTTCATCCAGAACCCATGAAATTTTGCAAGTAAATTATTTTATGTATTCAACGGGATTGTTGTTGTCGAATCCATTGAAGAGCTTCTAGATATGACCGTGGATCTGTAGAACTGCTTTGCCAATCTGTTGAACTTTGGTGGAGTAGAGCTTTTCTCTAGGGTTATTTTCAATTTTCTGTAGAGCATCAGCAATTGCTGGACAACAATAAAATTGGGCAGGTGTTAGTTCAACTCCTGGACAGTTTTTGCATGTTTCATAGCTCCTGCTTAAACGGGATTATAATGAGAAATACATCCCCCCCCCCACTTTTTTTTTTTTTTTTGAGTGCTAGAAAAACTTTTTTTTTTTTTCAGAAATATTTTAAGGTTAATTATTGTTATAATTAGTAGATATATTCTTCTGGTGTCGCTCATCAAGGTACAAGTTTCTCTATCAAATGCTACAAGAGGAGAATCACATCCTGATATGCTTACTTTGTCTTTCATATTTGGTTCTTTTATCTTTTTTTGTAAAGAATAATAAAGTAAATATTTGCTTCACTTCCAGTACAATATTATCTTTCAGCAATTTCGAAATACTTGAAAATGTTAAAAAAAAGTATTCAAAGCATTGCCATTACTATCTTTGTCGTATAACTCAGTTCTGCCACCTGGTGTGAAATTCGACATAATTTCAACAACTGGACGGTTTGAATTTCAAAGAGAAAACATTAATTAAATTTCTTATTCGTAATTGATGTACAATATTTCTTATCACGTTTTTGGTGAGCATATCCCACTAAAAGCGATCCTCATTGTAGTACATTAGGCTTAAGTTGGTCCCGACAGACTATGAAAGTAACGACGGATTTCCACAGCGTGTTTGTGGCTTATCATAAAGAAATGTATGGAGTTGAGCATCTGAGACATGGAATGAGTTTATCTTTAGAAATTTGTGAACTGCCTTGCGAAATTCCACGTGCCATCCATCCATCCATCCATCCATTTTTTTCCCTTTAAATAACGGGAGCCCAATATTTCCATGTTTAAATTTCCGTAGCTGTTGCTATTATTCCTGTCGAAGTTGCTGGAACAGAAAACTACACAGACACTGGAATGCAAATAAGTAATAAATTTATAGCCTTAATTATAGTTTCTTCACTGATTGTGTCGTGTTAAATTGCCTCTGATAATGCTAGCTTAAAACAGGGCACTCCTAAACAAAAGCAGGCAAAATAGCTGTAAAAATAATAGTTTTTAAAATGAGTAACATTGGAGTTTTCCCAGAAATAATACCTGTATAACATAAGTTTTCAATATAAGTGTTATATATATATTTATGTTATGTATAATTTTAACAGATTATGACTAAGTCTATACTATACGTAACGTGACACCTCACAGGTGCAGTCATTTCATTTTGTAGTGGCTGTACGCCTAAATTTCAATTTTCTAGTAACCAGTGGTTATATATATATATATATATATATATATATATATATAGGAACTCATCGACGTCGGCCATACTATTCGCACCAGCTATCATAACTGTTCTTGAATTCATTCACGCTACTTGCGCGCGCGCGCGCACACACACACACACACACACAATATCCAAAGGAAATCAATTTCAATCACACACTACTCTAGTGAGAGAAAGATCTGGTACTCACCCCATCTTGACAGCATTCATTATAACTTTCATAGATGCCCTCTTCTCCTTCCCCCACCGTCCATCCTTTCAGAAGTTTCTAAGTCTCAACCATATCACCCCTCTTTCTCCAGTTTGCTAATGTCTGAAATCTACAAATTCTCAATTTTTTTTCATAATCAGTATTCCATAATCCTGATATAATTTTTACCACACTCCTTTGCACTCCAATATATCAGAATAACAACGGAAACCAGGAGACAAGAGTTGCGCACAATAGTCCAAGTGAGGTGTCATCAAGGCCTAGTAAAGAAGCAAAATGACTTTCTTATTTTTACCTGTCAAAGTTCGTTTCAGCATTGTAATTGAGTTGTTGCAATCTTTGCTACATGGCCCCTGAACGTCAACTTCCTATCTACTAATACTCCAAGATCCCCAGCCTGATCAGTTTCTTCTAGCATAATCCCACCAATATAATACGACATTGGATATCTAATCTACCAAAATGCATGAGTTTACATTTACTGACATCCATTTTCCCATGCCCACAATTCCGGCCCATTCAAATCAATCTGAAAGTATTGCTTATCAGCAGCATTTCTGATTATCCTTCCCATCTTTGCATCATCAGCAAATAGCTGTATATCATGTATCAAATCCTTCACAAAGCCGTGAATTTACAGATTGAATAACAGTGGACCAAGGACCGATCCTTGTAGTACACTACTAGTTACTTCCGAATACGAGTTTTTGATCTCTCTCAGTCAGCCATCATTTTATTCATACCAATAGTCCACAATCCAATGCTATATTCTCCAATTTATGCAACTGGCCAAATCCAAAAGAATCTTGGTGTATCCATTCCCCCTGTCTATTTCAATGGCAACGTTATTATAGAATGTGAGCAAGTTGCTAAAACATGACCTTCCCTTAGTAAACCCATGTTGCTCATTGCAAAGTAGAGATTCACTTTCAACCCAATTTTGAATGCGAGCACTAACCAAATTTTTCCAGAATCTTCACCACCATTCCTGATGGTCGATAGTTGGATACGTCAGTCTTTGCACCACCCTTGTGCAATGGGATTACCATACATTCTTTCCACTCCTGCGGAATCTTCCCTGTTCGGAGACTCAAATTATAGTCTAGTAAAAGGGATGGCCAGTTCAGCTAAACACTCTATTAGCACACGTGCTGATCCCATCAGTTCCTATGATATCTGATGGAATCCCATGATGGGATTCCTATTGCAGAATTCTTATTCAGTTTTTACTTTTTTCTAACTATCATTATCACTTGTATTGCTGTAACAGCAACACTCGTGTATTATGTTATCATTTATGCTGCTTCTTCAAGTCTTAATAAATTCAATTTCAAAAGCCTTAAATAGTCTCAATTAAGGGAAAATATATATTGGCCACACAAGCATTAATTTCATCCTGTTAATAAAGGATGTAAATAAGGGCTCGCTCTTCGCTCCCTTCTATCCTCTCACTCCACTTTGAATACTTAATAAAACGGACTTTGATTCCACATCGACTTCCGCTGTCCAATAGAGATACCCTTTCTACGAGATAAAATAATATTTGTTAAACTGTTCACAGAAAAAACGGCCTATCCATGAACATTGACGTACGTTATGTATGCAACTCTCACCTTAGCAGCTGAGTAAATTTTAGTGGTTCTCAGTAATCTTGTTGTACAACTCGTGGGCAAAAAAAAATTACACAAGCATTTTTCCATCAAAGATTTCGCAGTTCTGCACGCACACTTTCACGAATGAACAATATCTTTCTAAAAAAATAGAAATCTACTTCCAGGTTGAGATTAAGGAATGTTTTCAGCCAAGACACGTGACCCCTTTCTTTCAAACAACGAATAGAATGAAAATACAGAAATAACAATTGCCATTTGTTCTTGATAATAATCTACACTTTCTGAAAAAAAAAAACTTTACTCCTAAAATGTTTACAGTAGACGGTAAAAAAGCTAGCAGACATTTACTCTTATTGTTGCTTGTTATCAGTGTTGCCAATTTAGCTCTTTTGGAGCTAGATCTAGCTCTTTTTTTTTTCTTCCGTAGCTCCAAAAATTTTAATCTAGCACCTAGCTCCAAATCTAGCTGCTTCAGAACTAGTTTCAGCTCTTTTTAGTTGTTTTTATAACTTCCTCAACCACGCTACAGGTCAAGACGTCTATAGACGTCATGCATATCGTGGATGCGAAGTGCATATTAAAATTGTAATACCATTGATATTACATTGAAATATATGATGGATACGAAGCGTATGAGGATGAGTATTTGATCCATAATGGCCGGTAAGGTGGTTAGCTAGCGAAATGTCGCTAGCTTAACCAAAATTTTAGCTAGAAAATTATTTATTTGCATTCCAATGTCTACGGAGTTTTCTGTTCCAGAAACTTCAACTCCAATGGAAGTCCCAATATATTTTGGGTCCATTGCTAAATGAAAACATCAACATGCTGTCTTGTTTATTCTCTGTGAGAAAGAAATGGAAGAAAGGTATTTGTTTTATATTTTCTGCTAGATTGGTCTAAATATCATGGAATACTTTGTCTTATTATACCGTAATGCTGATAGTTATTTTTCTGTCCTAAATTTCCTTAACTTGAAGTTATCATCCTTAACTAGTACCTCAAAAGAAAATAAGTTCAGTAATTACGGTCAAGTCAATTTGCTTCTATTGAATTCTAAATTTTCTAAGCTATCTGTTTCTGGGATTATTATTACATAACATCTCCAGGGAGTCCAAAGACTCATCGAGGGAGAGCACCTACTCCACAGCTCTCCGTATCCACCGCTCCACTAACCGCAACCACCTTCGTCATCCACATCAGCGCCATCTACTGCCAACCACCACCACTAGTTTTCACAGACACTCGCAAACATCCATGCCCACGGCGGGATTCGAACCCACGGCCTTTTGGCTGGAGAGCGGATACACTAACCACTCGGCCAACCAGGCCGGCAACCTGCTACGTGAGAATCGGTAATTCTTAATTCAGCTTGAACTGAACTCCTTTCGGACTGATAACAATCCTCAGCGATTCAGAAGCTAGAAAAATAATATACGTTATCAATTAAAGATGTTGCGATCATTATTAAATATTTACTACATTTTAGCATATCCTCCGTCCGAGACCGAAACGCAACTTCTGTTAACAAAGACTTCGAAACTGTTTCTTGCATCTGACAAATTCGAATCGCGTTGGCGTTAGCTTATAAGCGATGCGCTTTCTAAATAAAAGTAATTCATTCAATACAGTTTCTTGAACATATGTAATTAGATGCCCATAAATTTCCTGTGTAGACTGTTAGCGTAGGTTGACATTAACAGGATGTATGGCTGCAGAAAACACTAGAAATTCCCAAGAAAAATGCGTTTTATTTTTAAATAAAAGCAATGAACGTGTTTTGTATAAATTCTACATGCATTTCTCTTCCAATTTAGTTTCTGAAATAAATTCTCATTCATGTTAAAATAAATTTACTACTACTAATAATAATAATAAAAGTTTTTGATTATTTATAATAATAATAAATAATCAAAAACAAAAAGTTTACACTTTTTGTTTTTGATTAATCTTAATAAAACAACGAACTTTCTGATAATAATAATCAAGATAATACAAAGGAATAAATTTTATCTCTGGAACCAATACGATGACACTCGATTTCCGTTTCCCAGAACTGCTTACTACGTGTGTAAAAGCATCCAATCATAAACATGTAATAAGGAAAAACCTTATTGCAAAATAATGTTTTTATAGGCCACTAGATGGCAACATTACAATTATTTCATTAATATAACATTCGTCGGTTACATAAAGACGTCTTGTGTTACGAGAAAGTAAATCAACAAAGAGTGCATTATATTTGATATTTTGCGGTTTTCAAAATCAACTTTAAAAGGTAAGTTTCGTATTCTTTCACTAATTAAATTATACAGAAAATCATCATTCATTTTCAGATTCAAATACATTAGCCCCTCATTATTAATATAAGTTTTAAGGTGGATTCTGATTATAATTCTGTGTCTCCGATTTTTAAATAAAACTTTTTTTTTTTTTTGCTATTTTCTCATGATGTCGTTTAATTTTGCAGCTAACTAAAAATTATAAGCTCTACTTTCAATAACAGCATAACGGTGGGCATGTTATGCACCTCGAAGAAGACGATAATTTTTTGTTATTAATTTATTCAAAAGAAATTTTTTTTTAAGTTCATTTTTTCCGGAAAATATATTCATAAATGTGTCTAATGTGGAAGTGTAAATGTTTATCATAATAACAGAATTTTATGTAATGAAAAACTGAATCCAATCTTATTTCAAAACAGATTTGTGTAATAATAGTGTTAACTGTCAACTCTGAAAGGAATACTTCGTTGTATTTGTTTTCAGAGTTTGAATTAAAATTAAATACTTTTTTTTTATGATTCACTAAGTCCGCATTTTTTACAGACTTAGCTAATCATACAGCTGTTTGATGTACACCGTACAAGGAAGTTTGCATACTTCCTATTATTCCTTGAAACATGAAACGTGCATGAGTGAACGTAGCATCGTTCTTCCAATTGCGCTACAGAGGCAATTAATATATCTTTCTATTAAGATATCAATTATATATATATATATATATATAATCTGTTAACAGCGGTTTGTCTGTTTTGTAGTAATAAATCGGACACGAGAACCTTAAGTTTTTTTCGTCATTATTTGTAAATAAAAGAATAAACATGACATAGAAAATATATTTCTTAAAAAGAGTGAAAACTAATGTTAAGTCATGTTACCACTTCTAATGGCTGTCTCTAGCAGTGTAATTTGAACTAACATTTTTTTGAGAAATGGAAGAGACTTCCGATACATTTTGGTGTTTATTTTGAGATCAGCTATACATTCGAGAGAATTAATCAACTATCTTCGCGGTACATTTTTCTCCTGATGTGAGATACTTAACATCACGTGCTCCAACTATTTTTTTTGGATATCTAAAAAAAAAATTATGGTACGTGTATTGCTCTTTGCATATAACAGGAAGTCTTCGTAGTTCAGTCGGTATCCAGATACCTTGGGGGAAAAACTGGATAATCCCGTCAACAATGCGAAAAACCTTTATAAGAGGTTTGAGTTAGCTGATCTCATCGAGGTGTGCAAGTTTTTGCTTTCCAAAAATGCCGGCATCTCATGTCGCAGAGCAAACACTTAAGTGGCCCGAAAAATACACGCACTTAACAGACAATACTCTCGTGTCCAGAGGTTCTTCGACCATAATTCAAAAAGAAACTCACATATAAGGGAATGGCTACTGCCAGATGATTGCATTCTTCGAGAGTGACATATTCATTATCACACGAATCCAGACGTTTTATTTGAATAGTTCATGTAACAAACAAACAAAAAAAGTACTTCACGCATAAACTGGCGCTTTTCTAACTTAGCCATAATCGATCTGAAATGAATCAAAAACGTAATAATTGTGTGCGCGCGCGCGTGCGCGGATGGACAAAATTAATGTAACGGGTACCTGTTCATTCAACGAAAATATCCGGTAGCCAACTTCAAGGTTTCCCCCTAAGTATTGTTATTACATAATGACAAATGTAAATTATTCTTAATCATTAAGATATATTTTGAAATCGTTTACTGATGAGGACATTGCCTGAAGCGATACTTCCTCTCTTTTTTGGCTTCACGTTTTTGTTTTTGTTATGTTTTCTGTTTGACTTTCATTTTAAAATGCGCAGTGAGAACCTAGGAGGGGATATACCGTCTTTTTCCCCCCTTTAAGGGTTAATACATCCTCCCAGTATTTCGAAACAAAAAAACTTCCACCTTATTGTTCAATTATATGGTTAGACAATACAATAAATATAGAGACAGTTGTAGCCTCCTCCCCAGAAAGGTCTTCATTGCATAAACTACGCAAAACTGAATTGTTCTTTATGAATATATTGGGGTGTGTGGTGAGGGCATGGATTTGGTGATTACAACCAGTGGCGCACCCAGAGGGGGGAGCCAAGAGGCCCGGGCATCCCCCAAAGAAAAGGAAAAAACACTAGAAAAATTTCCAAAAATCTTTTCCTAATTAAAATTCATTTTTTTTATTTATGTTGTGTGCTGCTTATGAATTAGCGATCACTGCAGATGCTCAGTTATAGGTCGTATGCGATGCGTAGTGTGTATTCGCAAAACCTCTACTCAACTTGCCCCCCCTCCCCCAAGATTAAATCCTGGGTGCGCCACTGATTACAACATATCCGACTTTTAGAACAATAGAAATAAAGATAGGATGTTAATTACTTCCCTTATTCGTTTATTCCAGTTCTTGGGACTATCTCCGTTCTCCGCTTTCTCTACTTTATTTCCAGGGCGGGGTGGAAACAAAACCTCGCAGTTGTATGAGAACTAACTCACCTTCAATTTGTGTTCATGTTAGCCCCAAGCTGATCCTTTCTTGCGTAATCTGAAGTCACAAGGAATTTGTGGAAATGAGTGTTGTGCTGCTACCCTCAAACACCTCCACATATTTCTTGAAATTTTTGGGGAGGGGGGGATTTAGAAGGGGACTGTTGTTCATTTTTCCAACAAACCGACATTATCTTTTTATAGCGTTCTTTGCCGTTTATTAAATACCTGTGTTCCATATTGTTTTGGGATGGGTCTCACACCGTGCGAAGAAATTCATCTACCATCCAAAAACCACATGAAAAAACTGCTACTTAAAACCAAACATTACTTTAAAGGATGTTCCGAATCAACCTGTCCAGCACACAATATCTAAGTGGAGAGCAGATCATTGAAAACTGTGTGATGGACTGACGGATTGTGATCTGATTTAAAAATTCTTTATTATGCTTTGACGATTCTGTGAGAACTCCACTAGCGAGTATACCTCGACATTGGATGCAAGATCAACGCCGAACTTGATTACTGCAGCCATTTGGCGAGGAATGGCTAAAATGGAGTCCCTTTATCAACAAATAGCGGAAAGTCAACTGTTTTCGCCATTAAGGGTGGGCCGAACGTTAAACGTGTGATAGCTGATGTTCCCAATAAATTTTATAACATAGTGTATGTCAGTAATTCTCATTCCGCTAACTTCACAATAATCCTAAATATGTGAATTCTCTCCGAAAGCCAATTCATTTATTCACTTAATAATTGGATGGATAAATCATAAATCAGTTATTTTATTTATAATTAATAATGTAGTCCTAATGTTCATATTAATAGTGGGGTATTTAATATTAGAAAGGAACGTCCCCTGTACTTTCAGTTTATCGTAAAAAGTTTGATCGATCAGCACACCATATGTGATCGATGTACTTCTTTTGATGTTCTCATAGACGATGGGAGGTGAGCGAAAAGATTGCGAGTTCTGAATCACCCACGGATAGATTTACAATCACTTTCAATTACGCAATGTTATGATTCCCAAGACTCATCGCAGAAGACCATAACCAACTTGTTGGCTTTGCCAAGGAAGGGATCTCCCCATTTACTATCCGTAAAATTAGTTTTTTTTTTCTTTCTTGTGAATTATAATACTGATAGGATTCAAACTGTAAATGACATCAAACTGTTGTTGTATACATCGTCTCTTCACATATGTGGTGGTTATGGTGAATTTGTGTTGTTTCCCTTTTTTTGGTTTCGATAAGAAATAGTTAACAGCTGTTGAATATTCAATATTTTCAACATTTACTCTTTCCTCTACGTCCTATAAAGAATAGAGTAAATGTTGAACTCTTTCTTTGAACGCTGTCGTAGACTGTTTCGATAAGAACCTTACTCTACAGCAGATGACTTCACATCAGGTTATCCTAATGCGCTGCAAACTTCCTTGAGGATGTGTGGAAGAGTATACTCATCATAATTTAAACAAGAAATAATAAGAAAGCTAAAATACAGATTACAACACGCGCTGTAGAAAGTAGCACCAACAAATACCTTTTTCATTTACTTCGACTGCATGTTTCAGGCAAAAGTGTCAATGGCTTGAGTTTTTAATTTCTCGACCCAACTATCACAATCGAAAAATATTTTAGGTGGAACTCCGGATCCTAAACTATGAAAGATGTGAATTCAGCAGGGGTGTTACAGAAACACATTCTACAAGATCATTTAGTAACTTGAATGTGTTTCGATTTAAAGTTAGGAGACATTAAGAGTGAAAATTCTAATATTGGCGTAGAAAAGCTGTTGTTAGATTGCAAATAATTTACTTGATCGTGTAACAATATTTTTCCATTATAATTATTTGCTATAATTATTTAATTCGTTCCCTTTCAGGTATTATGGCCAATGCGATGAACACATCAGCCACACGTGCAGAAAATAAGTGTAAGAAAATTTTCTTTTGTATTTATGTAGAGTACGGTACTTAATCAATACCGTGTATGCACACAGGTTAATTTTTTTGTTCGCTTTTGATGCAGATGATTAAGTTCTTAGAACTTTATTTTCGTTTTTATAGTGCAGAGCAACGATATATATATCAGGAGTATAGTCATTGGGTGTCTGCAGACCCTAAAAACACTCTTATTACCTCGTATGATGCTGTCCTTAAAGTACATTCTTAGATTACACACACTGTTTCCACTTTTAAAGACGGCCACCTTAAGTAGTGTTGAACTACATTGCATATCAGGAGCAGTCTTGACCAGGTTCCAGAACCACCCTAAGGGTATTGTAGATTAGGAAGAGACATGAATGCCATACGGATGATATTGCAATATCATCCTTATGGAATTCATTTATTCCAATATCCGTATTGTAATATCATCCGTAAATATTCCTTTACATCTATGGAATACTGCCAAATTCGCGATACTTTTAAATGCACTCTAGTTTTTTTTTTATTGTGCAGTGTACTCATTTGACTGCAGCATATCTATTAAACTTTTGATTCTGTCTAACCTTTCTCCATCTCTGGAATTGATCATCTATTTCTGACAACTTACCTTACAATGACTCGATGTTTCCTGTATCATCGTGCCATTCTCGGTATACCCAAGAATGGTGTGTATACTGTCCGATCACAGATCCAAGACCCTCGGCTGGCAATGTGCCAAGAAGTCAGTTAATGTTGTAGGGGAGAAAGGAATAAGGAGGTGTACGAATTCGTTACCTACACGCGAATCACGTGCTTTATACGTAAAAGTTTTCAACTGTTGTACAAGCAAAATAGTTACCATTTTAAAAACTAAGAGCTTTCATAAAAGGAAAGCTAATTTTCCAACGTATAATAATAAACATTCATCCCACGAAACGCATTGATTACCCTATTATCAGAATGGATTCGCCTTCTGACATGCGCAGAACTGTCAAGGGGGTCTCACACCTGTGGTCGCACAGTGTGTGTATGTATATTTCTCTCTCTCTCTCTCTCTCTCTCTCTCTCTATATATATATATATATATATATATATATATATATATATATATATATATATATATATACACACACAAACACGTCACAATCCTAGCAAAGCAATTCACCTAATTTATAACCAGTGCTGTCTTTGTCGTCAATCTCACGTTAATTGAGATATGTTTAGCCTGGAAATGTGGAATTGCTACGAATTGTACATTAAGCAATTGGTTACTGTTCTACATAGGAATTGCTACAAATATTAAATTTATGAACTAAACAGAACATTACTTTTCAAAACCGTTCTTGTGTTCCTACAAAGATTGCTAACATATCTTTTATATGTTCAAACATCACTAGTATGACGTCTTATTTATTTCTTCGGGAATCTTTTCCAATTATCAGTCTTCAGTAAATGTTCATCTTCTTGGGAAGTAGCTTGTACTTCTCGAGTGAGTTTACATCAATCGATTCTTGCTTCTTTATTTTGGATGCCAGTGTCTTATTGGCTATCCTCAATTAAGTTCTAGCATTTATACTTTAAAATTCTTTAAAATTATCGGCTTAGCTTTAAAAGAGACGACAGCGAAGCTTTTTTCTTTCGTTTGCTTTGCATATTTCGTAAGGTCTCGACATCGAAGATAATCTCGGTCGTACAACACAATCAGACGAGAAAAGTACAAAAGCAAAAATAATCTCGAAGAAACAGGGGTGTTGCTTAAATTTTAAGTGAGATTATTAATCACGCGTAAATATGCGGACCGCTTTGTACGACTCGATAAAAATTTGCAGAGCAAACGATTATTTCCTAATTAACTTTTTCCTTTTCTCATAACCCAACTTTAAAATGGGAGATAAACTGTAATTTGGGAAAGCGAAAAAGAATGTGGTAATTCATCAACTTGATAAAAGGCTTAACTGCGCCTAATAAAAAGTGATTCGTTTATTTTTCACCCTTCTAGGTGTAACCAATGCGATCAATAACTCAGCTAATGAACGCACTCCGTTATTACAGTCACCCCAAGATGACATCTACTTCCAAGAAAGGGTACAAATTCCTAGTGCCGAAAGTGTAAGTATGCACATTTTTAAAATGCCATCCTTCTGACGGTAAAAATAGTCCATTGTAAAAGTCATTTTTGTAATTGTTTGTGTCCAGTAGAATATGAACGATAAATAAATGCAATCCCCCCCCCCCCCAGTGCTGGTAGATAAATTTCGTCTTTCCATTTACATCCAGAGTATTGTGTTGCTAACTCGAACTACTTTTTATAAATTTATCCGCCATCTATAAAGTAGATATGTTAACGAACTTTCGAATATTGTCTCTCACACGATACTTTACAATCACATATTTGGGGTGAGGCCTCTCCTTTGCATTAGTTATGAAATATTTTGCCATTCCTGTCCACCCACGCATGTGTCATACCATATTACAGAATGAATATTTCTTTCTAATCACTTGTCCTTGTTTTCCCATTATTTTTGCTTTTTTTTTACCTTCTCATCCTCCAGTTAATGCATTTATGTACTAGCTTATCTTTTATAGTTAATCAATTTTTTTTTCAACCCATCACCGCTGTATACATCACTTAAACATTTCCCTACAATACACCCTCTGACCCTCTGTCCAAAAAGAAACCGATGTTTTCGAAAATAGAAGAAACTAATGGCGCCACCTGTTGTATCTTTTTGTTCTCGAAAGCGGCAACCTTCATTAATGTTGTGTCAACTGTTTATGACATTTGTTTCATTAGAAGCCGAGTTATAGTGCCAAGAGTGACAGTGTGTTTTGACGAATGGTCGGAAAATGAGTTTCAAACAGAGCTGCGGTTGACTTTTGTGTTAAACTTGGTAAAAGTTTTTACCGAAACGCATCAAATGCTTCGCAAAGCATACGGTGATGAATGCTTATCCCGTACTCAAGTTGACGAGTGGTTTAAGCGATTTCAAAGTGGTCGTGAGACGCTTGAGGACGACGAAAATCCGGGCCGTCCAAAAACTGGATTGAGCGAAGTCGAAAAAGTGCGGGATTTCATCAAAGAAAACCCGAAATCGTTCGTGAGATTCATTGAAGATGAACTGGGAATTCCAAAATCAACTGTGCACAATATTTTGACCGAGAGTTTGGGTCTTCGTAAATTGAATTCGCGATTTGTTCCCCACAAGTTGACCGACGACCAAAAAATGTATCGAATTGAACACTGCAAGGACCTGATTAAAACTCCTCATAAGGACTCAAACTTCCTTGAAACGATCGTTACTGGTGACGAAACGGGGTGTTTTGAGTATGAGCCCGCAACAGAGACCACCAGAAGAGAGGCATCCGAAAAATAGTCGCTTGGAGAAGTTAAAAGTAAAGATAATGCTGATTTGTTTCTACGAGTCCAAGGGCATTATCCACAACGAATTCGTTCCGCCTGGTCAAACGGTCAATGGTGAGTTTTATCTCGAAGTTTTGAAGCGATTGATAGCGAGAATTCGTGGCGTACGGCATGAATATCGTGACGACCGACCGTTCGTCAAAACACACTGTCACTCTTGACACTATAACTCGGCTTCTAATGAAAAAAGTGCCATAAACAGTCTACGCGACACTAATGAAGTTGCCGCTTTCGACAACACAAAGATACAATAGATGGCGCCACTAGTTTCTTCTATTTTCGAAAAGTTCGGTTCCTTTTTGGACAGAGGGCGTACAGAGAAACGCAAAAATTAACGATTTATGAAACGACATTCAAGTTACTGTACATGCCGGCGTATGAGACGATATTTGAAGTTTCATCGTCTTATATTCTGGGTATAAAACTTGTACTTATATATATAATTCCGCGATGGAAAACATTAGCGCCTGCACAGTAATGTAATGTGTAGCAGTGTTATATTAGAAGCATGTACTGTGTTCTAATAAGCTTTTAGTATACGGGGGGGATGAAAAGTTCTGATGAACACCTAGAACAAAAATGACTGGTTTGTGCAACAAGGGAAAAGGCTTTTTTTTTTCCCCTCCGAGTATCGCAAATGAAGCAGCAGCGTTGTAACAAGTGTATAATACTTCGTGGAAAATATCAAAACATTTCAGTACACTCTCCTATTAATACATTTTGTATATAAATATTTGTATTTAATAAATGCATTCAATAGGATAAGCATATAGTTTTCCATTTAAATCCTAATGCAACTTTACCGGTAATCCTGGTAATAATCGCATGAATTAAAATATACGAAACCGATGACTATGAATAAACAAGAATGTCACCGATCGTCTCGTACGGGAAGACATCGTTCATAAGTTATAGTAAAGAAAATACCTGTGATGGTTACATTAATATCACGTTGGCATAGCAATGTGTAGGAAGCTGCCGGCAGTAAATGTAAAATTCCAAACGAGATTTTGGGGATCGTCAACATGCGCAGTTGCCATCAATGACGATATGTACACACTATTTTTGGGATAATCTTCATTTCACCAAGTGTGTTTCTTGATCTTAACTTAGGAATCAATCTGCTTTGTATCAGTATTTGTTTTGATTCATTGAAAATTAACCTCTGTGAAAGAAAGATCGGCTTAGTGTAGCAGTCAAGGTATATTTTAGGTGGGAAAATGAGTGAACAAGTCTTACTCCCCAAATGGAGTTCAGCTACACGCGAAAAATAATTATAGGTGCGTTTTTAATTTTTGAAAAGCAATAATATACTATTATCATAACACCAGTCACTGATACGAAGTCGGTTCATCTATTCCAGTCTTTCATTAAATTCTCTAATTGCATATTTGTGTAAGATATTAGGTATTTGTTATTCGATTTACATGTCCTATCAAGTTCTGTTGATTTTCGATTAGTTTGTTATTATTATTTCAATATATCCTAATTTTTTTGTGTTTTTAATAATGTACAATTTGCATTTTATTTTCTTCTCACGAATCTCATATTTGTTTTTATTCTTTATTTGTCTCGTGATAGGTGGCGCTGTGTCAGACTTCACTTGCATCCACACAGTTAATATGTATGCTTATAAAATATATGTAGATAACGTGTTTCTTTTTGCTACTAAAATATTCAAGTTCTATTTAAGTATGCCTACAACTTGAAAAATTTTATTTTAAATTTGATATCAAATTGAAAGTATTTATCCATTTTAAAATGGATAAATAAACGTATTATTGACTATTTTACTTCTGACCAGGATTTATTCTCCACTCAAGTTTGCCTATTCACCTTACGACCAATATGAAATTAAAAATTTCATATTGGTCATAAGGTGAATAGGCAAACTTGAGTTTTCGTCTCAAGATTCCTTGTAACACGCAATTTTTTTTTTTTTTTTTTTTTTTTTCTTCTTCTTCTTTTCTTGGCTTGGCAGACGTAATTCTAGTAGGAATAAGTCTTCATCCTGTTTGACTCATAAACCAGTTACCGGATTTCTGGGCGGAACTTGGACGAAGACTGTTCCAATTACAATTACTTCCGTTATGGGAACTGATGTCTGGATCACGAGAACGAAATCAGTAATCGACCCATGCACTAATAATATCGCATGAGAAAAACCCGTAATGTTAAAAAGAAAAAAAATGAAGGATGCAATAGATTTGGTCGGATTTTACTCTGAAGGGGAAGCGAAATCTATTATTTGACAGGAGAACTAGCTTTTTTTTTTTTTTTTTTTTAATTCCAGATATTGTGAACATGATGCGCGATTCTGATGGAAAGACTGAACTAAAACTATTTTTAGATCTCTGCTAACAGCAAATATCTCAGCATCTCTTAATACTTGATCACCGGAATTGGATAAGGGAAGCCGGTTTGAGTTTGAACATTGAAGGTCCTCAATAAAGATGTCCTCGCTATTTGGACTTCAGAAAATCGAGCTTAGAAATAATCAAAGATATTGGCGTGGTTATTAGAATGCAAGAGTCATAAAGGCAGACAAGTGGTGAGAAAATTTTGAGCCAGATCAAAAATAAATGTCAGATTTTTATCCTGTGGGAGAATTTTTTAATGCTCCGCAGATGCCCATACAGAGGGAACGCAGTCTCCAGTCCATGAATTGCCTTGACAGTGCCCCCCCCCCCGTCCTTATCACCATATTCGAACTTCTGCCAAGCCTGATCTGGCAGAGTAAGTGATCCTGATTATTCTTTAGCTGCTTGGTAATCTTGATTCTACTGTACACTCGAATATGGATGTCTACGTTGTGGAAAGGTCTTTTGAAGGGCTACCGCACTGTACGTTAGAAAGCAAAAATTGGAGACTTTGCTCCGAAGGCTAAATATGGCAATGACCCTGCAAGTTTCCAATAAACAGGGTGGCAGTGTTTCATCTACAACCTAAATTTATAGTTGAATTTTCTTCCAACCAGGAAAAATTCATATTTTGAACTTATTTTTCAATATTGTCGGAAATTAGGAATCTCCCTCCCTCCCCTCCTCACATAAGTAGAATTTCGTTGAGCTGACATGCTAAGCTTATCTCCTAGTTCATTCTCTTATTTTTGAATTGGTGGTGGTAGTGGGGGATTCACAAGAGCACTATACTCTATGCTTTCAAACTGATTCTGTTACTCTTATAATGTCCCCCCCCCAGGTTGAAAGCATTATCCACCTGTTTGTGGAATGTGATAAACCGGAACCAAGAATATTTGGGGGGTTGGTGAGGCTGTTTCAACAAACAGAGTGAACTAAGAGCAGCTCATGACGGCAATCAAAACAGAAACTGACGTTTCCTGGAACACATGCAAGCACAACGTCACATCTTCGGAAACAAGCAGCTGTTTTAATTATATGTATAGAGAAACTTAGGGGGCTGGTGAGTTTTGTTCGCAGTTAAGAACTTGAAGAATTTTATTTCATATCTAAGAAGCGAGTGAAATTTTTGGCCTTTGTCTTAATGATGCTCCTAGATAGATGTATGTAGGTGGGAGAGGAGAGGAAACCGATGACCAAAGCTCTACTAAATAGATATGAAGTGATTCATTATGCAATGAAAATGCTTAAATTTGTATCCGATTTAAGCTGCTGCACGTGGCTAATTCTGAAGCATGTTTCTGTCTGTGCATGATTTTTTAATCATATAGAACTCACTGGAAAGGCTTAGATAAATGACTGACCTCGCACATTTGGTAAGAACTTAAATAATTCCAAGCCGGATAATCTAAAATTCTCGTTGATAAAGTAATGTTACAATAACATGACGTAGCAGAGAAGAGATTGAACAAGTGATTTCGGATGTACAAAATAAGACGAAGTTCAGTGGTTATGAGCTTTCCCAAATAGTATTTTTGTACATTAATGTCTTTCATCGCTACACAACTGAGCGAAATTCGTATTCAGGTGTACTTCACAGTTTAGATGTAAAGTACACCCGAATCCACTTTTGATTGAATGTATTTTATTTAAATTTTTAATTTTTTTTTCAAATTAATTTTTTCAAAATTAATTTGATATTTGTGCATGTCTATGATGTCAAGGCACTATTCTAAGCACTCAAATATCGCCAATGTTATTCGAATCACTAGTTAAATTTTTACGTATAGGCAGGAGCATTTGGAGCCACAATCTATATTTGCATTTAAATAGCTCTCAGTCACTTTTACGCATTTGCTGTTTGAATTTCATTCCATCTCGAGCTGTTGAAACTGTTAAACTGGCCATTAAGTAGAAAACAACCATCCAATTCTAACTTCTTATCAAAGAACCCAGCTATCAACGTTAAGTGTGGAGGTATCTGAGTTTAAATGAAATACTGATAACATCAAATTGATGATATTGTTTTATATAAATGCGTTCGACAATTCTTTATCTTTACTTATATTTTTTTTTTCAGAGAACTTTCAGCTTCAAGAAGCTTTGGGCATTTACAGGACCCGGATTTTTGATGAGTATCGCGTATCTAGATCCTGGCAACATAGAAGCTGATATGCAAACTGGAACCATTGCTTCTTTTAAGGTAATGTGTTGAACTGGATTGTTTAGGGTTAATGCTGAATAAACTAAGCCTGCGAAGATTATATGTCTACAAATATTAAATTTACACCATGATAAATCAGCAAAAATGCTGTTGTATCAATTAATTATAATTCAATGCATTTTAAAATTATAAAAGTACATTAAAATTATTTTAATTTTATCTTAAAATATTTAGCAATACAATTTATCTTAATTTTTTTTTAAACTTTTGTATCTTCTTTTGATTTTAAAATAGTTTTAAAAACTATTTTAAAATCAAAATTTAAAAATAGTTTTTTAAAAGCATAAACAATCAGTATTTCGATTAGTGAGACGAGTTATCAGTTTAGTTATGAATAAACCCAATGCAGAAAACGGCATGGTTTTCAGTTCCTTAAATAACTCATGATATTTTGAAGTTCCTTTTTTTTCCCCTATTGTATGGAAAACAGCAGTCTTTGCTTCAAATGCTTCTTTAAACGGTGAGCTTGGTTAGCTTCGAAAAAGTACTGTGAAAGCACATTTTTACATGTTGCACTTCATTAGAATTCTTAATAAAAAAAATACTACTAAACAAAAGCAAAACGATTTTAGATCAGATACTGAGAGGATTAATACATAATTTATATAAAAGCAGTACCAATTTGGATGATAGATGAGAACTGAATCTGTGGGATGCCATGTTAGAATATCAAAGCTTAAACATTGTACCACGAGAGTAAAAATTTATTTTTTTATCTCAAATGCCGGGAAATAAATGTAATTCCATGTATTATAATGTGATTTAGCGAACAACATAATAAGTCATCTTATTTTGAATTAGGAAGAAAAAATTCCACGATTTCTGATATATTTATCTGAGATTTAAGTGAGAGATGGTGTAACAACTTTCTTTCGCTTCAAGATTTTAAAGATTACATTCTATATTCAGCCATCTTGCATCCAAGATGGATAAGACACATTATCTTCAATTAATTACCGAAATGTAAATGTATAAAAAAAATTCCTACATTCAGATAAATAAATCGATGTTGATAATGGTAATTCCATCAACGATATTTAAAAAAATCACTTTTGGGTAACTTTTTAGTTTCTAAAAGGTGTTGGATTAATTTTAGAATATTTAAAACTTTTCTAAAATTTAAAACTGTGCACTTCATGTTTTATTATTTTATAATATGGATTTATATATTTCATATACCCTCTTATACATTTTCGCCTATGAAAAAAATTAGAATCTAAAATTAGAATTTGCGTATTCGAATGGTAGCAAAGAGTAGTTAATTTTTTTGTTTATTGTGCTGTAGTTGCACGTTATTTAGATGAAGGGAGATTAACTATTTAAGTAATAAACGGCTGTACATGACTTTTCGATAAAAGAAAAAAAATAGATTCAGGTGGATTTACCAGCTCATTTAATAATTCTAGTCTCTACAGGATTATTAATTCTTTTGCTAGTTTTATTGTCTCATTCATACCTATCCTATCCCTCTTGTCCGTCCTAGGACGGGTTGAGTCCCCTCCTAATGAAGGATTACTGGCGTATTAATGCAGCCGGTTCGCCACTCCTCTGCTGCATCCCCTAAGGGCAATATTCATGACTGTAATCCGTGTGTGTTCACGGGGACCGGTTTGCCTGCTTGCGGGATGAAAACCCCCAAATAAACTGGGAGAAAACCCTTCTGTCCACGCCCAAGACCGGCTAACTTGGCTATGGCTGAGGAAGATCCTTAAGCTCCTCACGTCACCGACGGGAATCGAAACTAGGACACTCTTTCCCGAGGCATATGGTTGCGAAGCGCACAGCCGTTAGGCTAACCGCGTGGGCCTTATTCATACAGAGGACCACAAATCCTTTCCAATGGGGCTGTTTAAACATGGACAGCAGCTTCCACCCAATATACATATCCAACTTCAAATCCACTGAACTTACTTTTGTTCTTCATGCTTCCTTTTATCTTTATCTTCTAGATCAGCTTTCTTCAATAGGTACATTTTTCAAGAAGAATATTAATAGGTTTCTTCTCCTTGCCGTCTAATGCTTACTGACATAGGCGGGGAGGTGTTTAGAGATTCTACTAATTAAAAACAAATAAAAACTGAGTAATATTTTTGATCGAAAAAGAAGTTACGTTATCCACACATATGTGAAGTTAACAGTAAGTGTAAAATAGCATTTCTCGAATCCTTCCCCCCCCCCCCCCTAAGTCGATAGGAGGCGCTTCCGCTACAGAAATGAAAATCCCTCGCACAAATGAGCGTCAAATTCTTCTCTACAGGAGAAAGAGGAATGAACTCTTCCGCGTAGCATTTGTGAAAACATGCTTCTATCACTAGAGGGC
The DNA here is from genome assembly GCF_054136105.1 of Typopeltis vanoorti. Classification (NCBI taxonomy): domain Eukaryota; kingdom Metazoa; phylum Arthropoda; class Arachnida; order Uropygi; family Thelyphonidae; genus Typopeltis; species Typopeltis vanoorti. Next base: position 84,771,836 of record NC_143570.1, read on the forward strand.
GATGACAGACATATATATAGTTTCATTTTTTTGTTTGAATGAGACAAAACGTTTCACGTCTCTAAGAATGTGAATTGGTAAAAAAGTGAAGATTTGGAGTTCCGAAAAATCAACCGTACTATGCTACTAAACATATCCGGGACTGTCCTTCGTGATGATGCTTATTTACATTATTGGATTTTTTTTAACCCTTTTTTGTACTTCCAAGAGTTACCAAAGAACGTATCAGGACAACATGCTTCAGGTGTTTGTCTCAAGCAGATGATGACAAAGATAATGGCGCTCCTACCCACAAAAAATGGAGGAAGATTACGCAGGACTGTTCCAATATCGAATGATCAGTTGGGAGTATCTCTAAGCGTCATCACAAGAGTTCTTCCCTGATGGAGTCTTCTGAATGCTAATAGGTTTCTTGTAACACCAGTGTCAACTTTTGAAACACTAGAGAGAATTCTCGAAATATTGACCTTTTACCGCTCTTTACTATCACCGAATGGTCTCCTATAAATATATAAAAGTAAGCTTTTTTGCAATTGCCAATAATTTTATGAGTCTCATTTTAATGACGAACAGGCTATGCTAAATAGTTATTTTAATACATATTATTAATATCTCGAATTTTATTTTTGTGAATATTTCAGCTGCTGTGGGTCGTAATGTGGGCTACGATCTTGGGTCTGTTAGTTCAACGATTGTCTGCTAGGATGGGAGTAGTGACCGGCTATAATCTGGCCGAGCTCTGCTATCTGCATTATCCCAAAGCCCCTCGTCTACTACTCTGGATTATGATAGAGATCGCCATCATCGGATCCGATATGCAAGAGGTGATAGGAACAGCAATAGCTTTCTCTTTACTTTCAAGTGGAAAGTAAGTATAACTATTGGTATCAGTTTAATATAATACTGGTAGTCTGTGTTTGATTGTGAGCTGACTGTGAAGCAGTTCTTTTACAAACATGAAATAAAATCTGCAGGAAACAAAATCAAGGGCGTTGAGCACCAATCAACGAACAATCTAGAAACAGCAGATGGTAACAAATAGCTGTCAGTTACTGAACTCAGGTCCGTTTACGCATCCACCTATTGATAACCGGGTAAGACAAATAAATGCCAATATTTACTATATTAAGAGATAGGGGTGCTAAATGATAATGTGGTGGGATTTTTGTTCAGTTTAGCGACAAGAGATGAGAGGAATTTCAGTTAAAAAACGAAGCATGTAATCACTCGAGTGGATTATATTTTATGGCGCTGAACATTTATTCATCCCTCGATAAAGGTTGTTTTGGGGATTTATCTAAAGCGTTTAGGAGATTAGATCAAGAGTCCGACTGTGAGTTAGTGCTTACTGTCTAGTAAGCATGAGTAATCAAACAAATATTTACTTATTATTATCACGAGATTGTTTCTGCTGTTTTACATATATCCTCTTCTACGTGTCAGAAGTTCGTGTTTTTAAGTCGAATTTCCAAAAATCCCAGTGAATTAATGCTTGTCGACGTACATACTGACTGGCTAGTTTATTGGACTTGCCTTTAGACTTCCTACCTGGAAGGACTTGTTACATTGGGATATTGTTTTCAAGAGGCCGTTACAATGTACGGGTATTCTATTCGAGGCAGACATGATGAATTCTTGCAGTCCCATTAAATCTACTGCTGATAGATCCATGTCTTTGAATATATTTCAATCATATTCAAAAGATGCTTGATAGAATGGACATCCCCTGATTGAGGGGATCGATCCATTGAGCTGAAGTTGCTGTCATGTTAATATTCATATAACCATTTCTGAATGACATGTGCTCGGTAACAATACACGTTATTCTATTGTGAGTATTGATTACATGCATAGTGAATGGATGCGATTAGTAAGCAAAGACGCACCAATCAGCCCGTTATGTACTGATATTATGGGACCTTTAAGAATATCGGGAAAACACTCCCAACCCATAACTCCATTACTTGCATTACTTATGTGACTATACAAGACTGATCGGTTACTTCGTGTTATTATCGCCATAACCTGGTCACTACTTCTACATGATATATCAAGTTAAACATTCCTTGTGGCTATTCGTCGGTCCTATGATGTCCAATGCTAAAGTTCCTTAATTATAACCGCATGTTCTTGTTCTCCGAGCATGGTACCTCCTATATTCGTTTGCAAGTATATCCGGTCGGGACAGCATCAGTACATGGTACATTTAGATACTCCCCCTTGCAGGATCTGTTTATAAATCGGTCAGTCATTTGATCAGTTGTAGCATATCTATTGAAATTTACAATGCTCTCGATCTTTCGTCATCTCTCCCATTAATCAGCTGTTTTCAGGCAAATAATTGATTTTGAGATTTAATTTCAAACTTGACCACAGAGCGCAAGAAAATACAACCCTATGGATCCGAGTTGATTCGCATTTCACTACTTAAAGCCAATACCATTTGGTTGCGAAATAATGACGGATTTATAATATCGTCTGTTTTCGTAACTTCAACGACAAATTGGTGCTTTGTACGCTTTCTATCTTCAATATTTTAAGGAGAAGGGTGACCGGCAGGCACATGAACGGTATAAAGCACAGGCCAGAAGGGTGACGAGTGTGGTAAGAAAAGCAAAAAAGATTACGAAAGAACATTGGCCATGCAGGCTAAAGAGAATCCTAAACAGTTTTTTAGATATGTAGCAAGTAAAAGGAAAAATGTACATGGCAGATTGATTTTAAAGAATGCCGATGGTAGGGAGGTAACTGAATCAGTTGAGATAGTTGAGTTACTGAGTGAGCACTTTGCAAAAGTATATCATCCAGGTGGTGACATTGCAGAAACGAATAAACCAGTAGATTATACGGGAATTGTGGTTAATGAAGTGGAGGTGAGTAGTCTATTGCATAACCTCAATGTCAATACATCTGTGGGATTGGATGGTATACCAGCTCGTGTTGTACGAGAAGCAGCTAAAGAATTGTCAGTACCCTTGACCATTTTGTTTAATTTGAGTCTCGGGTCTGGGTTAGTCCCGAGCGGGTGGAAAGAGGGGAAAATAGTTCCACTGCATAAAGGTGGTTCCAAGACTGCTGTAGTAAATTACCGACCGATTAGCATATCAGGAATCATTGTCAAGGTCTTAGAGAAAACAGTCAAGAGGAAAATACAAGATTGGATAGAAGAAAATGGGATACTGTATCGGGGACAGCATGGTTTTGTGAAGGGTAGGTCATGCCTCAGTAACTTGCTCACGTATTATAACACAGTGACGGCTGAACTGGATAAGGGTAATGGGTTTACGGTGATTCTACTGGACCTTGCCAAGGCCTTTGACAGGATTCCACATGGAATTCTAATCAGTAAATTGCAGCATATGGGAATGGACATAGGGGTGGTGAGATGGATAGGAGGGTGGTTGACGGAGAGATATCAGAGAGTGGTTTACTCGGGAGTAGAGTCCACAAGACGGCCTGTGACTAGTGGTGTGCCACAAGGATCTGTTCTTGGACCACTGCTGTTTAATTTGTTCATAAATGATATAGGAAATGATCTGAGAGGAACAGTTCATTTGTTTGCGGATGATGCGAAGTTGGGTAGGGCAATAGTGAATGCAGATGACGTCAAAATTTTGTAGGATGATTTGGATAGATTGGAGGTCTGGGCTAAGGAGAATGGATGTCAGTTTAATGTGGCAAAATGTAAGGTTATGCATTTTGGGGTGAAAAGATTGGCGGCAGTTTACTGCATTGGTGGAACCGTGCTCCAGGAAATTGATGAGGCACGAGATTTAGGAGTGTTGGTAGATAAGGAATTGAAATTTAGGGGACACATTGCAAAAGTGACCAAAACAGCTCATCAAATCACTTGGTTGCTGAAGAATACGATGACAAGCAGAGACAAGCAGGTTATTGTTCCTCTGTATCGAGCCTTGATAAGACCCCATCTAGACTACTGTGCTCAGATTTGGTCACCTAGGTTTCTTCTTGATGGGGAGGAGGTGGAGAGGATCCAGAGGCGAGTGACCAAGATGATAGCAGGTCTGTGGAATGAACCGTATGAGAACAGGTTGAGGATTTGTGGGTTGCAAAAATTGGTTGATAGGCGGAGGAGGGGAGATATGATTGAGACATTCAAATTATTGAAGGGTTTCTATAAAATTAATTCAGAAGATATTTTTGAGAACAGGGCTGGTTTTGGGAGGACTAGGGGACATCCATGGAAACTGGGCAAAAGTGTGGTTAGTAAAGGTGTTAGAGCTGGGTTCTTTACTTTTAGAGTAGTGAATGAGTGGAATGCGCTCCCTGAGTCTGTGGTGGATGCTGTGACAGTGAATGAGTTTAAGGCGAGGTATGATAGATACTGTATGAATGTCAAATAGTTGTGATGAATATGATTTGGGGCCTCCCTCGATGAGTCCAATGACTCCCTGGAGTTGCCCGTAATAATAGTAATAATATTTGATGTTCTTAACGTATTCACAATGGCAGTACACAGAAAAACAACCATCAAATTTCATTTGAATGTTCATAGTTGATTTGCTGACTGCTGATTCGAGGCCTAAAATGGCTTGGAGAAAAAACTGTTCGGAGTATAGAACTGTGTTTTCAGATTATCTAATCCTTAACCTACTCGTAAAACTAATGTTATGAAGTTTGCAGTCTTTCTTGGAAGTGTCATAAAAACATTGCACTATGGGATAGAAAACATTCTTAATTGGACGCAGTATGAAAATAGCCTAAAAAAGGAAGAGGCCTTTCTAAGAAGTTCAAAGCAAACACGGATCTACATAACGAATAGCCTGAGTTCAGTGGAGCTGGTCGAAAGACCAAATAGCAAAGCGAAGAGAGTTAGCAGGTCTGGTTGATTAGTTGACATTATCTCCGCTTTTCAACCAACAGGCTGCAGGCTTGAATTCCATTGTTGTATGAGTTTACTGTGAAAATATTTAGGTGGTAAACGATTTTCATGGCTCAGTGTGAGACCCACCATCCTGCTTATTGAAGGTCTGACTTGGCCATCAAAATAATAATAACAAAAATAAAATGTTTGTTTGTGCACAGGGTTTCTAGATTATTCAACCCCTATTCCAGTGTTACTAAATGTACGATAGGTTAAAACCTTTCTTGGATCGGATTCTCATTAAAAAAAAAGTTCGTGTTCGTATTTTAAATCGATCGATTAACTGTTCAAACTATCATGAACTTTTAATAGTTTGAACAGCTAATCGATCGATTTAAAATAAAAGTATTACTAAATTAAAAATCCGTTAAAGCCTTTTAATCCTTTATAGGGAGTAGGCAAGGCCGTTTTTAATCATAACTTTTGGAGATTGAGGAGACATTTCAATCGCCACCGATATCCAGATCAGAGATAGCAGGCCCAAGATTACACTAATTATAAACGGCATCTGATGAAAGGACAGGTGCCGTAATCTCGTGGTCATAATCGTAATCTCCTAACATATTTTTATTGCTTGAAATAGTGTAGTTTCCATGGTTGATTTTATTGAATTTATTTCTCCCGAGTTTCCAGGAGAATAACCCGCATGCCCTTTCCACAGATCGATTAACTCGAATGGGTTGAAGAAAGGGGTAGAAAAAGTTCTAGTCGGTGACTAGAATTTAACTTTGGTCTTTCTTCGGGTGGCCTAGCGCTGCGGTTTCAAACCTCCACCGAGCGACACAAGCTCGTTGATGAATATATATTTTATATAATTTATTTTTACTTAATGGATCAGTTTAATTAAGAACATTTTCGGGAGTTACTTATGACAGGCAAATCAAAGAATATTTTACCAAAATATATATAAATAGATTTTTAGTTTTAAACTTTCCAGATATTTCACATAAAACGGCGTCTTATTGTTCTGTATAAACCTCTTGCTGCAATAATGCACTCAGAGAAGAAGATGAATTAGAAATTAACTAATATGTAATGTCATTATCTTCAGGATTCCTCTATACGCTGGTGTGCTGATCACAGTAGCCGACACTCTTGTGTTCCTCTTCCTCGACAAATATGGGCTCAGAAAACTGGAGGCATTTTTTGGTTTCCTTATCACCATCATGGCACTCACGTTTGGTTACGAGGTGAGGTCCCCCCCCACATTGATGATTGTTCATACTGGTAAATACTTAAATTCTTTCAGTTAAATTTAAATTACTCGCTTTATATGTTTTAATACTTGAAAGATATGCAAATAGACGTTTTTTTTATTAAAGTTTTTAATATTGCAACCATAAATGTTTTAATACGGTTTAAATGAATGAAAAATAGAAAAGTGCAATCAGAATACTTTTTCTTATTGTATTTCTAGTATGTGGTTGTAAAGCCATCACAACTCGCGATAGTGAAAGGTCTAGTAGTGACGTGGTGTTCCAATTGCACTTCTCGAGCTCTTCTTCAAGCTGTGGGTATGATAGGAGCCATAATTCAGCCTCATAACCTGTATCTTCACTCGGCCCTGGTTAAGGTAAGTTTTTTTTTTTTCTATGTGTGTTTATGATTGATGCTTAGCCTAGTGGATAACGTTTCCAATTTTCGATCAAAAGTCTTCAAGTTCGCATCCAAGCGTGGATCTGAATGCTTGTGAAAGTGTAGGTGGCAGATTATCTTCACCCCCACTTATTGGAGGCCTTGAAGAGTTCCATATTAGATCTTTAGAACAAGATTTTCATATTATTCAGTCTTTCTTCCACCATACTAAAGATTGTTCAACCTACATTACATTAGTATCGCGGATATGCAGAAAGGTGAAAAAAGAAGAGCAATATTTTTAAATCTATCATCTGAAGACCCGAAATTTAACGTAATGGGAGACTCTTACAAAAGCCTGTAGAAGGATTGAATGAAGAAGAAAAGTGTGCATTTATAGTTCAACTAATGATGGAGTGTTGTGAATACATTGCATGTGTTTTTTAACATATTGAAACAAAAGTGAAATGGACGATGTTTTTAATGGACAGTGACCATTTATATTTGCATAATATAAATGGTTGGAAATATTTGTATAAAATATAAGCAGCAAAAATTGTGTGAAAGAGAGCGGAGTGAATGGGTGGCGATAACCACTTATCAACCTAATTGATGTCTTTCGTACCGAGTGAAGTATTTTACGGGAGCGCTTAGGGCATTGTTCCAAATGTGAAAACAGTATTTATTGGTTGTACAGATTAGGGATTTGTAGAAATTTAATGGCTAAATTTAATGCCTCGAAAGAAAGAACAATTTTAATTTATTTGTAATATGTTTTCCAAGAAAGATTAGAGGCTAGAGTTATCCCAAGAGAAATTTCGTGCTGTTTAGAGAATTCGTGTTGTCAAGAGCAGGAGTGAAGGATATCTTCTGCTAGAATAAGAATGATTGGAGATCAGAATTTAGGTTTGTAAAATTTGATATACTGGAATATTTCTTAATTTGTATAGGGCAAGAATTAGTACATTGAACTCTTTCTTACGTGGCAATCATCATAAAAACTCATTGGATATTCCCTCAGAAAGTCGATATATACTGGGACAACATTAGGCAAAAGTAGAGCCTTGTTGAATCCCAGCATCAGTTGCAAAGTTTGAGGATAATGCTCCATCCGCCATCACGTGATGTGCAACTAGGTGAGAGTTTCCAAAGTAGTGTAGAAGTTAATGGTTGGTTCCATTAACTTAGAAAGCAGTAAACATTTTTCTTTTCTTAGTTACAGTATAGATAGTGGAATAGGGGGGAAAAAAGAACGAACAAGATCAACTCTGGATCAAAAATCTTGAGAACAGTTGAAGAAATACCACCATGATTAGAAACTTTTTAAGTTTCTAATTTAAGTTAAATAATATTTTTATGTTCATTGATGCACTTGTAATAAAATAAAATACTGGGAATTTGTTTCCGTGGAGATGACATTGAAGTACGTAATTATTAAGGAAAGAAATACATCTTTCATTAAAGATAATGCATTATAAGAATGCATAAAGGTTGGGCGATTTTAAATCTCTATAAAGAAAATATGATTCTAAGAAATATCAGTGACATATTCTCGCTGTTGAAATAAACCGTCAAGGATTATTCATGATGTTGCTAATGGCAACCGACTTCGCTAAACCTTCATTGTTCATATTCCAAACGCATGCACAACTGAATAATTAGTTATTTGCTTCTTCGTCGAAGCATATTACAACAGGTGCCTTTTTTTTTTCTGTGCGAATTCTCCGTATATAAGGTTCTTCTTCTCCCGTAGTCTGAAATGAACCGTTGGGTCATTCATGACTGGTAGGTGATACTCTTTGCTAGCCTCCTCCAGTCGTCTCGGTCTCTTGTTCTTGATGTCAGTTGAGAAAGGGAGGAATTTGTCCATTTTTTTTATGTTATCAGTCCATTTTAATCAAGGTCGGCCCCTCACCCTAGATCCAGGAATGATTTCTTCCAGTGCTTGCTTTGTAATGCCATTAGCCCTCTCCACGTGTCCGAACCATTTCATCTGTCTTCTTCTGATGACTGTCAGAATATTTTCCCTTTTTCTCCCATTTATTGAATCAATCAGTTTTCGGACATTTTCATTGGTTTCATGAGCAGTATAGGGAATTCTCAAAAGTCTTCTGTAAGTTTTCATTTCGAAAGACAGGAGTCTCCTCTCATCTTCTTTCAATAAAGTCCAGGCCTCACGACCATAGGGTTAGACATCAGGAATAAAGTCTAATGACGTCTGTAGGTTTCTTAAATACCCAACGATTAACACGATCAGATTCAATTTTCGAGTGTCTTATGTACATCCATCACTGCAATTTACTTTAGAGTGCTTCTTAACCTCTGGAAGTTTTAAAATACGAGAGATTAAATTTAGTGTGTGTGTGTCGTAATAAAAATAAATAAATGTTAATTAACTACAGCGGTGAAGGCACATTAAAATTTTTTTTTTTTTTTCCTGAAACATACAATGGCCGCCTGGTGCCATTTTCCAGCATTAATTGGGCAATTTTTTAATCATTTTTATTTATTATAAAGCCGGTAATTAAAAATTTCCTTGCTTACCACTGTTGTGTGTGTATGTGTGTAAAATAAAGGGATAGAGATATGTTAAGAAAGATAAAGTTCCTATCTTATCAACTGACTGAGCAGTAACATTTCCAGATTTATATTTGGAAAATGTTAATCAACATTATGTTCATGAACATATTTCTCTGCATTATGTACAAATATTCATTGCAGTGGTTACTGGTAATCATCCCAAATAAATATGCTTGAACCGTAAGTAATGAAAAGTGTTTATTCCTGGCAGACTCTTATTCCAAAAGAGATGCCTTTAGTAACATTCTTAACTTTGAACTCAGAAAGGTAATTAAATTCGTCTTTAGTATTTATAAAGTGTATTAATAAAAGTGTAAACTTATATAATAGCTCTACTTAAACTACAAGGAAGCCTTAATTTTTGGTTTCATTCTAGTCTATACGTGGCGCTGGTCTGCTCTTCAAAGTTGGTAGCATGTCTGCTATCTAACAAACAGGAAGCGAGTTCCAATCCTATTCCAATAATAATATATTAACTTTTTAAATGATTTGTAAAAACTGACAAACACAGAGAAGATTCGGACTTTGACATTCTTCCATAAAATAAGCAAACAATCATTTAAAAAGTTAATATTATTTTTCCAAGTACTAAAAGTGTCTAAAGCTTCCGACACAAAAGATTTATTATTTTATTCAAATAATTAATACACAGTCAAAACAAGATATAATTTAAACAACAATTTGACTTGTGATACAGAGCAATTCAGATTCTGCCCAAGAATCTAAGAATAGTCTGTCATGTAGCGCCGTAAAATATGGACTGTTCCAAGTAATGCTGTTTTTTGTAGATCATATATATGGTCACTTCGTTGATGTTTAATTCTTGTAAATAGTTGGGTAGTTTCTTTGAAATTGCACCAAGTGCACCGAGAACTATTAGGATGACTTCGGTGTGTTTAAGCCACAGTCGGCCAACTTCGATTGCCAGATCTCGATATTTAGTAATGTTTTTTTCTTTCCAGTTCTTTATCGTTAATGTTGTTATCACTGGGTACTGCAATATCGATAATCTAGACCTGTCGATGTTCGATAATTGTGATTCAGGTCTATTTTGTTCCAAATGCCGATCAGTTTGTATTCTAAAGTCCCAGAGAATTTTTGCTGTTTCGTTTTCCAATACTGTCTCTATTTTATGCTGCCACCAGTTATCAGAAGTAGGAAAGCCATATTTTTTGCATACATGCCAATGAATTATTTTGTCCACTGGATCATGCCGGTATTTATAATCAGTTTGAGCTATCTTGCTGCCGTCACTGATTAGATGTTCTACCCAGTGGTGTAGTTAGGGGGGTGTGGAGGGGGAGGTATGCCTCGAGCGGCACTTTGAACCTTTTTGAACTTTTGCAATTAATTCTAAAATACGGTCTCGAGAACTCAGTTCCAAATATTGTAATACTACTGCGAATTTTCCTCGCAATTGCTGTAAGTGTTGCTAGTTGGGAGAGGAGTTTTTTCTAAATAAAATGATTAAGAATTACGTCTATTACTATGAAATAGACTTCGCCAATGTCATCGACGATTTTGCTAACGGAAAACGAGAAAAATAACATTTTATTATGCTGAAATTAAAGTTTTACTTCAAAAATAAACATAGTGTTTTAATTTATTTTCATATATGTCATTTTGACCTTTTGTAGTATTTTTGGTATGTATTGAGAAGGGCGGCAAAATCAGGGATCGCCCCCGGCGACAAAAGCTCTAGCTACACCACTGGTTCTACCTCATCTTTCTGATCGCATAATCAGCATTTGCTGTTGTTATTGATGTTCTAAATTTTTGCTTTCATTGCATTAGTTTGTAATGCCTGTTCTTCAGTTGCTACAATAAATCCTTCTGTTTCTTGTTCAGTGTCAAAAGTTATCGACATAAGTTTTACTATTATTATTATAGATTTTATAAATTTTAAATTTATAAATTAAATGATCAATTTTATAACTAAATTTAAATAAATTATAAATATTATTATTTTAACTACAGTATTTTTTCAGTAGGACAAATCATGCCTGATCAGATTTGTAGAATGAGTATTTATGAATCATGAAAAAAAAAAAAAAAAAATCTTGCACTGTGTCGTTGTAAGTGGTGATTTATTCTAACGCTACCTTTTGGTGCAACAATTTTCCATGACCTTTTTCTGTAAGAAATTCCGGTATGTTTCTGTTAATTCCGTGTTTTTTTGCTTCGCAGAAAATACGGGAGATATCAGTGGGGATTTCCTTTGTGTCCTCAAAGAGCAATGATAAGCAGTTTCCTCTTGACTACTATGAGAAACTAATGTGTTCATCGAGCAATAGTCAACTCATTAATTGGGATAAATTTTTAATAATTGACGTCGAACTACCTTCATCATCGGAATATCGACTCTGCTTCAAAGTTGAAAAGTTCAATGATCAATTTTTTTTTTTTTTTTAATCATGACCAATTATCTGTTCGAAAACTTTTAGCAAAGGCTTCTTTATCTCTGTGGAAGTGGCGGTTCATCCGCAGCTGTAGGCTCCCCAAAAAAAAGACGTTTCCCGTTCGATCTAGTCGCCGACTAGAGGAACTTTTTTCTAACCATTTATTCGGTCTGTTCCAGTGAGTCGATCTCTGGTACGGGAAAGACGGTTCTTTCTTTTGGAAACACGGATTTTTCGTCCCGTAAACTTAAGAAAATCGACTATAGAATGCTCATATTTCAGACAATAAATATATTATTAGGAAGAACACTTTATGTGCCCTAAACCGATTAATTATTTATGACTTGTTGTGACTCTTTAACAAAACCATACATAAAATTTTGAAAAAATACCTTCACCCAATCCTTTTAATCTTCATGGTCACCTGTCCGAATTACTTTCATTTACATTAATGACCAAATTTTCGCATAATTCTTCGATAATTCCGTCTCTGTTCCAGTTGGTTGATAGTATTTAGACTCGCGGCTGTCTGGGGTAGCTATATTTACGCCACCATCTAGGGAAATGATTATGAGCAAGGTGGTTTCCCATTGCCTTCCTTGCCGTACTATATCCTATGACTGTAGCCTGTGTGTTGTTCACTCTGTCCCAATACTCGTACATATTTTATAATGAGGCGACATGAGAGCAATATTTCACCCAGTTTTGAACTGTGTAGCTCAGTGGAAATGGCGCTTGAGTCCTCTGCTCTTGGTCGTTCGAAGTTGGACTTAAGTTCAAGTCTAGTCGCCGACTGGAGGAACTTTTTCTAAGCCTTTCTTCGACCAATTCCCGAGTTAGTCGACCTTTGGTACAGACAAGTGCCAGAGATCGACTTCCCGGAAAGTCTTCCCGTTTTTCTTCTCGGAAACTCGAGTATTTTCATCCCGTAAACTCCAGAAAATCGACCGTAGAACCCACATTATTTCAGACAGTAACATATCCTGTTAGAGTTAGGTACCAAGAGATAGCAGCACTTGTTTGCCGGCATTTTCATCAGTAGCTGAATATAATTAGTGATAGACATGGGCCAGCTATCTCTGATTGGCTACTGGTTGAGAATGAACTGCCCACTCAGTCTCCTTACCTTCTCAGGCCTATTCGGAAACCTTAAAAATGTTTGACATATCAATATCCCCAGTTACGCTGCTATGACGAATGAAATTGTTCACTTCCTCCCAAACATACTCAATAGCATTTAATATCACAATCATGTGATAGTAATCTCCATGCTAGGAATCCATGCTCTATGAGCATCGTGCCGAATTTAAAGTTTTGGGCGAGTTTCTTTTGACCAAGTTGAGCAATTCAATTTTTTGTGTATCTGGGGGGGGGGATGTTATTTGCAGACATCAATCCATAATGACTTGTTTTCTATTTAAAAAAAATATTTTATTGGATGTAGTGATATGGAACGTTATCAATTATACAACAACCTCATTTTTCCTGTCATTTTTTTTTTTTTGTAGAATGTTAGCACATAATGCAATATTCTTTTTCAAGTGATACTGAAAGGTTTAACACCAGAACGTGTTGACGGTACTGTATCCAACATACAAATAAATACGAAAAAAATCAATGAAATAAAAAAAAAAGGCGGGGACAAAAATCAAGCTAGTACAACGACAGACAAGAAATCACGTGATTTAGCGTGTTAGTGATGAATTCGTACATCCCTTATTCCTTTCTCCTCTTCAACAGAATTGACTCTTCTTGACACTCTGCCAGCTACGGTTCTCTCAACTATGAGCAGACAAGTATTATTTTTCAGCACATCCATTAGACATGCCAAGATTTTTTTGGCCTATTCTATGTGCTTTCAATGCTTTCTAGACTGAATGCGACTGGCTATCCATGGAGCTTTCTTGTAATGCAGGTCGATTGTTGATATTTTTCTCCGATATATACAGAGCCATCTGTTCATAAATGGCACTTAAAAAAAAAAAACTAGCAAAAAAAGCTTCGTAGACAAACATAAAAATAATAAATTCGACACGAACAGCCATTTTTTAAAAAAACAATAGGCGCTGATACCCGTTCTTTGCGCGCAAAAAGTTTTATAAAACTATACTGTGTGTGTGTAATATAATGAGAGAGATTCGCTCTGATTCCTTAAGAGAGAAGGATTCTAATGCTCTTCTGGATCCATCGCATATCACTTAAATTCTGAAGTGACCTGGCTTACCATTTAGTTTTATTTTGAATTTTGCATTTTGAGATACGCTACTAGACCAAGTCCTTCACTTTGGATCAACCTCAACAATAGTCATTTGCTGTACCATTTCTAAGCACCCAGCCAGGAAAACATTATTTACTGGTACTGTTCTTAATGTTATAACAATGACTAAATTTACTTTGGAATCTGATCGTCTCCTAAATTTGAGTCCTGGGGTACAAGGCACCTTTCACCGACCTCCTTTTTACTTTTAATTTAGGTGAAAATATATAATCATTATACTACATTTTTCATTTTATCTTACAGACAAGAAAAGTAAACCGAAGAAATAACGAAGCCGTTCGTGAGGCTAATATGTATTATTTCATCGAATGTGCCATTGCTCTACTTATATCTCTTTTTATCAATATATTTGTGTTAGCAGTGTTTGCCGAGGGACTTTATCATAAAACGAACGTCGAAGTGGTAAGTAGTGCCATCTGGTATTCTATTGAGGAAATAGTTTTGCATTGGTGTAATTTATTTGACATCCTATAATTATTATCGTGTGTGTAGTCGTACGAATTCAAATATTATTATTATGTGACACCTCCAAGGAGTCCAAAGACACATCGAGGGAGAGTGTGGCAACAGCATAGAACGAGAAACCCTTCCAACTACTAACCGCGTTCAAACTTGCTTAACTTTTTGTCGAGCCATTAGTAGCAGAGGCTCAACCAATCGACTTTAACTTAGTTTTGGTTTCATTTTGAAATATTGTTTCTGGGAAGTACTGGAACAGTTTGTGCAGAAGTCAGATATCACTTTTCTTTTGTATGATTCTTTAAATAATTTTAAATAAAATGTTAAAAATAATTAAACATTTAAAAATTATTAATTATATTAAACTGTAAGTGGAAGAATTTGAAAAAAATAGTTTTAATTTATAACCTTTATAATACATTTTATTAAATATTCTAAATAGCATCCTTACATCCTCGTATTAAGTTTACCATGGAGATTGAAAAAGACAAGTTATCCTTTTTAGACATCCTCCGCTCACCTTCAGGTATTCTGACACCAACAGTTTACAGGAAACCCACTTTTACTGGACGTTACATTCTCAAACATCATCCGTATCAAAAAACAGGAATCATAAAATGTTTAATTCGACAAGCTAGAACTAATTGTTCAACTCCCCATGGATTACAGAAAGAACTTTCAACTATCAAACATCACATGAAATGAAATGGCTTCTCAAAAAAAAAAAAAAAAACTACTCAATGTCTGTTCGATTCCTACAATCCAATCTACACAAAAGAATCAATCGTCGAGTTCCAATTCCATATATTTCTGGGATTTCGGAACAAATTTCAAGAATTCTGAAGAAATATTATTTAACAGCCATCCCTATTAACAAAATATTATTATTAGTAGTAGTAGTGTGGGCAACTCCAAGGAGTCCTTAGACTCATCGAGAGAGGCCCTAACATCATGTCAAGAACAATTATTCAACATTCACACAGTATCTATCATACTTTGCCTTGAACTCATTTACAGTCATCACACCCACAACAGACTGGCAGCTTATACCGCTCATTCACCACTCTCCAAGTAAAAAACCTAGCCCTAACACCTTTGCTAACCACACTCTTGCCCAGCTTCCATGGATGGCCCCTAGTCCTCCCACCACCAGTCCTATTCTCAAAAATATCTTCTGAATTAATCTTATAGAAACCCTTTAGTAATTTGAATGTCTCAATCATATCACCCATTTTCCGTCTATCAACCAATTTCTGCAACCCACAAATCTTCAACCTGTTCTCATAAGGTTCATTCCATAGACCTGCTATCATCTTGGTCACTAGTTTCTGGATCCTCTCCACCTCCTCACCATCAGGAAGAAACCTTGGTGCGGAAATATTCACCTATTTCCCCTCTTCTAAAGATAAACGCTCAACTATGTCTCTGCCTGGTGTATATCAAGTTCCTTGTAACTGCAATCTGTCGTACATTGGGCAAACAGGACACTCTATAGAAAAAAGAATACAAGAACATCAATCATACATTTGTCATAACAAATCCAATGTCTGGATTGGCACAGCACAGGATAGAGACAAGCCACAACATTCTCTGGTCCAAGACTCTCCTTCTACGCAGATGTCACTATAAATTCGGACACCTATTCAAAGAGAGTGCTGAGGCCTTACTTCAACGCCCTAACTTGAATCGAAATGACTATATCCTTGTCAAAAATATGGGAAAGTTTAATCCGGATAACACACTAAAAGTTTTTATTTTTTATTTATTTGAAACCTTTAATTCTTATATTAATCTAATGTTATGTTTAATTGAATTTATAAATTAAGATTGTTATATGAAATTGTGAATTAATACCTATAATTTATTCATCACTCTGATGAAATTTACCTCTCTTTAATGCTTAGCAATGTAATATCACACACGGCTCATTCTATTTTTGAATGATGAATTGTTTGTATTCCACCTTGTAAAAGCTGTTCCTATCAAACCACTGATGATAGGCTGTTAGTTTCATACTGAAATATTTGGCAAACATTAAAATATTCTTGTGTTAAGGTGTTTATAATTCCTAATTTAATGTCACAAGTGTCTCTCAAGAATAGAATAGATCAGGGGTTCTCAACCTTTTCCAGTGGTGTATCACTATATTTAATTTGAGATATTAGATGTACCACCAGTGGTAAGCATACCATAGGTTGAGAATCCCTGGCATAGATTATTATTTATCTATGTAGTTTAGAACATTGAGAAGCCTTTCAGAACTCAATGGGTGTCTAAGTAAGACCAGCATGAAATATGATATGTAAGGTTGGCTTGATAACATTCATGGCTGATAAATTAATTACTTAGTTTGCCTTATATTGGCTTCTAAACTCATGTTTGTAACAAACTAGCTAGAAAAACACACAACACATGCAGTTGACAGACATAATTCACTGACCTTGTTGCATTAGTTGCTTCAACCATAAACCAAAATAATCTGATTTGCTGCATTCCCGAAAAGAGAGAAATCATCATAATAAATTTAGTTTAATCCTTTATCCAAGTGTAAGCAAACAAAGTTTGCACCTGAAAATATCTTCAGGACTGGGTAAGGCAGTGCAACACCAGGCAACTCCGAGCAAAGGTGGACCAAGCTCTCATCACTCCTGGTCTCAGTATCTCTCATAATGCAAAGCATATCTCCTTGCAGACATGTATACTGCTATGCATTAAGGAAAGGGCCACTACCCAGACCAGTTTCAACCTTTATTGAGGTCTCGTCAGTGGGAGGCAGACCCAAACGTGGAGATACTAAGGCAGAAGCAATAGGAGAGGTCATATTTACCTATAGGAGTTGCCAACAGATGTACCACCTTATTATTGAATTACTCTGGATTTAGAGAAAGATGTTGGAAGTTTATTTTTCACTTGGTTAGACTATAATAAATTTAGTTTAATCCTTTATCCAAGTGTAAGCAAACCAAGTTTGCACCTGAAAATATCTTCAGGACTGGGGTAAGGTAGTGCAACACTAGCACTACAAGACCAGTCCTGAAGATATTTTCAGGTGCAAACTTGGTTTGCTTACACTTGGATAAAGGATTAAACTAAATTTATTATAGTCTAACCAAGTGAAAAATAAACTTCCAAGATAAATCATCAAATTCCTGACATATCCCCACAGGAAGTGTACAGGTATTATGAGAGTAATACATAACAAAATTATGACATTACTATAATGCCATTACAAGTGCCTCTCTTAATGAAAACAAATATAATTTCATGTCAATTCATTGATCACTGCCATCTGTATGGCTGCACTTGACTATATTTCCAGCACTTCTGAGTTAAATTTGTCTTTCCAATAAATGATTAGTCCTTGCTAGTCTGGTTGGAAAAGTGGATGGTGTTCTCTTCAGTAGGCTGTGGATCTAAATTCTGCTGTTTGCATAGTTGTTTGTGAATGTCATCAGGTGGTAAGTAAATTACTTTCCCTAGTGCGAGATCATCACCACCCTGTTTATTTGAATAAAGTTACGCGTTTGGTCTCTAGTGCAGAGTTTTTGGATTATATAACCTTAGTCCATTCATGATTCTAAAATCTGCATACTTTATAACCTTTTGTGTGCTGAGACCAATGTTAGAAATAAGAGGAAGGGGATTAGATTCATGCCTTTGTCAGTGTTATACTAGAGTGGGTTTTTAACTTTTTCTTTTCATTTAACATAGATTTGGATCCAGGATATTGTTATCAAAATAATTTAACTTAAGAATTGAAGAGATTGATTGAGAGATAAATCATCAAATTTCTGGCATAATCCCTCAAGGAGCATACAAGACATTATGAGAGTAATCTACCATATATATATATATATATATATATATATATATATATATATATATATATATAAATAAATAAAATGATAAGCCTTTTTATGTCACTTTTGTATGCCACGTTTTGAAACTCAGGGGGCTACCCCGAGTGTCGAGTCTTCAAAATTCGAGTCATCAGAATTCAAGGAGAACTGGCCTACCAGTCCGGAACACAGGGGATTGGGTGCCGTAGGTGCCGGGGGAGGGGGGGGGCATAGCCCCCTAGTATATAATAAAGTTAAAACATTATTAATGTCATATTGACAAATTTCTTCCAATCTGTCATCTGTCAAGACTTGCATGTTATCAGATCTTATTTCTCTCTCTCTCTCTCTTTCTACTAAAGGACTTTTTACTATATCAGTCTTCCTAGATCTTGGTCTTCCTCTGCATGTTTTTCCTACAATTCAGGCAGATAACACTTGTTTTACTAACCATTCTAATCCCATCCTCTTTTAAGTTAATCAAAAATTGAGACAGTAGTGGAAGAATTCATTATAACTAATTAATAATGGAATCACTTAAGTTAATTTACATCTTTTCATTTGTAGAATTTTGGGCTATTTTTCAAATGGCTATGTTTCATAGTCATTTAACACAGAGCAAGCCTTTGGAATTATTATTATTATAATTATTATTATTATGAGACCTCCATGGAGTCAAAAGACACATTTTGGGAGGACCATCCTAGAAAACACTCTATCATACAACTCCATGAACTCAAAGACTGTTAGTGCTCTCACCACTATATTAGGCAATGCATTCCACTGTTCAGCTGCCCTATGTGCAAAGAAACCACTACTCACTTTCTTGTTCACATCTTCCTTTCGTAACTTTCAGGAATGGCTTCCTTCCCCCGTTCCACCAAGTGAGTTCCCCAGTATCAACCCTGTAACTACCTCTCAACAGTTTAAAAGTCTCAATCATATCTACCAAACTCTGCAGTCCACATTCCCTTAGCCAATCCTCATAAGCAATATTGTATAGTCCTGAAATCATCTTCGTTATCTACCTCTGCACCCTTTTCACAGTTAATTTATCTTCTTCAAATCCTGGGGACCAAATTTGAGAACAATAGTCCAAGTGTGGTCTGATCAGGGCTTTATACAATGGAATGACAAGGTTGGTTGATTGGTAGAGCTCTGCTACTAATGACTCACTCAAAAAGTTAAGCAAGCTTGAATGTGGTTAGTAGTTGGAAGGAGTTCAATCGTTTGATGCTGTTGGCACACACTCTCCCTCGATTGGTCTTTGGACTCCCTGGAGGTGTCGCATAATAATCATAATGACAACTCTTTTATCTCTGCAGGTCCTCATCCTTCTCAGTATTATAGCAATCCTCTGGATTACCTTCACCATCTTTGCAATATGTTCTCTGAATTTCAGGTTTCTATCAGTCATCATCCCCAGATCCCTTGCCTTCCCTCCTACTTCTAGTACAGTTTCCTCCAACAGATATGCAGCATCCCATCCATGTATCCCAAACTTCAAGACTTTACCTTTTTCTGCATTAAACTGATACTCCCATTCATTTACCCATCTGTCAGTTTATTCAAATCCTCCTGCAGTGCTACCACATCTGTACTATTATTAATAACTCTTCCAAGCTTCACATCATCTGCAAACAACTGAATATCCCCTTGCAATCCACTGACAGTGTCATTGATATAAAGTTAAACAATATAAAAGGTCCTAGTACTGGTCCCCATGGGACCCCACTTGTAGCCTTCTGCCTCCTTGATATTAACCCCATACACAACTCTGTGATACCTATCAGATTGCCAACCCTGAATCTAATTCACTAACCTGACATCTAAACCATTGTGCTGCAACTTAAATATCAGCTTATCATGTGGTTTGATGGTGTCAAATGCCTTTGTAAAATCCCCAAAAAATGGCAGAATATGCCTTTCCCTCATTAACTGCTCTTGTCACTTTATTATAAAAGGCAATCATATTACTAAAGCAAGAGTGCCCTTTAAAAAAATCCATGTGGGCTCACAGATAACATTACCCTTATCTGCCCAATGCTATATGGTCCCTCACTAATTTCTCCAAGATCTTAATAACTGCTGATGAAACACAAACTGGTCAATAATTTGACACTTCCAGTCTGCTGCCACCCTTATATTTCTCTTTCTGCCGGCCACATAACAAAAAAATTCCTTAGGGTTTTCTTTGGATCTCAAGGCCAGTCTCTTCTCATATTCCAGCTTTGCCTTCCTTACCATACTAGTCGCTCTACTGGCCTGAGTGCAGATGAATATTCTTCATTCATCTGCACTCCATCTCTCTCCTTATATCTCTTCCATAACCTCTTTTTCACCTGCAGTTCCTGTTTGATACTGTTTGTCATCCACTTTACACCAAATTGTTTTCTCTTCTTCACTCATGTTATACAGCTTGGTATTGCTGCTAATAAATATTCCTTCACAATTTCCCAAGCAATAATGAATCTTGTCCTTCCAATTTCTCCCTCCACTCCATGGAACTGCCCCAAGTTGATATCTAAGACTATTATAATTACTTGCCTTATAATTCCACATACATTCCTTTCTCTTTGATACTGCACGTCTATTCATCTTCCAAGTCAAAACCACATGGTCACTCTCTCCAGCTGGGGGGGGGGGGAGAAATGTCATCTCACTTATAATCAGCTCTTCTGATGCTATAGAGCAAATCCAAAAACTCTTGAACCTCATTTTCTTTCTACATGTTGCCTAAGACAGGTGTCCATCAAGAATTCTAGAAATTCCATTCCCTTATGCAGTTTTCTTTCCAATTTATACTGCTGTAGATAAAATTTCTCATAACAATCATTCTTCTTGCACTTGGTAAGCTCAACTGCCTAAACATCTCCTTCTCCTCACCCTCTGTTCTCCCTCATTTGAAGCAACACCCCACTAAATATTCTGTGTTGTCCACCTCTACCTCACACCATATGCTTTTTAAGCCATTAGTGCCATTGTCCTCAAAATTCTCAACCCTGAGAGGACATAAGTCATCACTTATTATAAGCACTCCACCAAGTTTTCCCTTCCTATTTTGTTGAAAAATGCTGTACCTTGCCTACTTCTATTCCTGTTAGTATACAATACGTATCATCTTCCGTTAACCACACCTCAGAGATCCAATAATCTTTGGACAGGCTATCAGCACAACCAATTCATCATCTCCTTTATTCCAGATACTCCTAGTATTAGTATAAAGAAAAAATTTTTTACTGTTTTTATACATATCATTATCCCCTCCAGATTCCACTGGATTCACCATTACCTGATGTATTCCTCCCTTCTCCCATGCAACTATTCCCAGAAGAGGCCACCCCCTGATAATTCTAGTTTCCCTGCATTGATGCATTAATTCAGTTCAGAGAACAGCATTCTCTCCAGATGCATATGCCCTTCCTCATTCAAATACAAGCCATTTCTCCCATGCAGTTCCTTTCTGTCCTTAAATACCCTCCAAGCATCCACGTATTCAATGCCTCTCTTTTGACACATTCTGGCTATCATATTATTCATTATTAATGCTCTTCTCTTCAGCTCTTCATTATCATACCTGGGCAACACACATACTATCTTCTCTCCCTGAGTCTTTTTCCATACAACCTCAATCATGAACCTCACATCTTTTGCCACCTGATTCACACTGCCTCTCAAGTCATTCATGCTCACAATCATCTCATCCACCCTTTCATCCTGCTTAATTGCCAGAGCCACACTTTGTATTGTTCCTCCAGGCATACACTCCTCAGGCATTCCATCTTGCACAAAACGGATCATTGAGTCTCCATATATCGCACCTCTTATCAATCTGTTCTTTCCTTGTATCCCCCCCCTCTCCCTCCCTCCCTCCTCTAACACTTTCTTTCTTTGTCCCTCTACTTACCTGCTGTCCTGGTGTCTCTCCATCCCTGGTTCAAGCATTCCTTCACATTTTTCTCATTCCCTCTCTTCTAGTGTTTCTGTTCTCTTCTCTTCTCTCATTTTCATAACTCTCTATCATCCCTACTCTGATTCACTTTGCAATCAACTCTTTCATTCGCTTTATCTCTTCTTTCATGCTTCTCAACTCATTTGCCAAGACATTCCACCGCCTCTTTCAGAACATCTATCTCTGTATGCAAGCTACCCACTCTTGCTTGCCATTCATCCTCCCAACTAAGGCCATCTCCAAAAACTTCACAATGATTCAAATTTTCCACACTCCCCACTTTTATTTTTTTTGTTTATATTCCACTCATTATCCTCGTCCTCTATCACACACACACAATTATGCACAATACCCTGTAAAATTTTTATACCTCCATTTAAGAGTATCTCTGAATATCTTCTACTCTAGCTATCTTCCCACACTTTTTGATGGCTCTTTCTACTTTAAGTAAAGTTTTAAAAAAGAACAAGTGATCTGAGAAAAACTTAACAATCGATTGTGAGAAACTCTCAATCGATTGAGAGAAGGAATGAGAACTAAAATGTGATGCAAAATTTGTAGGTTCAAAAATTTGAAAGAATAAATGAGAGATAAAATGTAATACAAGATTCAAAAGTTGAGTTGGTTAAAATGAGACTAGAAAGGAAATGGATGTGGAATGACAATTTGAGATGTATTGAAGAGTGAAAATGATGAAAACTCTACCTCTTTTACTTCTTTTATACCAATATTATTGGTATAAAAGAGGTAATGAAAAACCCATGACTGCTGTTGTATGGTGATTCAATTATTAAAGGTGTGCTGGATGAGAGGATGCACAAAGGCAGATGCTCCACAAGAGGATGTGAATTCATTTGTAGATAAAAAGGGATGGGGATGACCTGAGATCAATGGAAAACAGTTGTATTTGAAGAAGATTCTAAGATGAATAATGAGAAAAAGAAATGGATCGTGCCTAAGCATTGAGAAGTCGCATCAAATAAGTGGTATCAGTAAAACTAGGAATAACTGTGTTCATATACAAATCGTAGAAGAGTAAGAAACAAGGCAAATGAAATGGTTGCATTATTGAGTTTCTTTACCCAAAAATTGTTGGAATAAGTGACACATGGTTGAATGAGGATGACATTCTGACAGGAATAGAGAAGGAAGGGTATGATGTGTTTCATGAGAATAGAAAAGTAAAAAGCTGGAAGGAGTGCTATTGATGATAGAAAAAGAGTTATGTCCATATGAAGTAGAGATGCAAGATGGAAATACTTCCACTGGTTTTTAGGCAGTATGGTGTGACACAGAGATGAATAGAATGAAATACTTAGTTGGATGTTGTTATAGACTTGGTAATGTGGATGGTAGTGACTATGAAATGTGTAATCAAATTAGCCAAGAAAATAAGAAAAGGGTGATCATTATGGGCAATTTAATTATGGCAATATTACCTGGGATGATGAGATAGCAACCGGATGTAAAGAAAATGAGTTTCTTTGAGTTTTTGAGGGACAATCAGGCAGTATGTAACAGAGGGCACACAAGGATTAAGGGTCTTGGATTTGATCATCTCATCAGAAGATGTAATTATAAATGAAGTGTCAAATCATTCTCCAATTGATGAGAGTGACCATGAAGTGATTACCTGGGTGGTTGCCAGCAGTGTGAGGAACTCTGTGAGAAAATGGTATATTTAGAACTATAAGGTTGGATTATGAGGAGCTCAGAGACATCTTGCAGGAGTAGCATGGAATGAGGAGTTAGCTGGAAAAGAGCAGCTTGAGGGATATTCAAGAACTATCTAGTAGAAGCAATGTCTAAATGTATTCCAAGTGTCAGAAGGTTAAATGAAATAGGTGTGAAATGGATGAATGAAAAAAGATAAGCAGTACAGAAGAAGGAGGCATTATGGAGGTAGCATAAGAGAAGTGGTAATAACCAATTCCATGAGGATTGCAAAGACCAGTCAAGGCAGGTGACCTGGTTGGTAAAGGTAGCACAAGTGAAGTATGATCAGCAGTTAGCTAATGGAGCCAAAAAGAATCCTAGGGAGTTCTTCAATATGTAGCCAGCAAAAAGAAAAAAAAGTGGTTATGGAAGAATGATGACATTGACTGGAGAAAATGGTACAAGGACAATTGCTGCAAAAAATATAGTGGAGATACCTAATGAGCAATTCATAAAGGTCTTTCATTATTGTGACTGTGACATGATGGGGAGGAGAGCCTGACTGTAAATGAGCAAGAGGTATATGGGGAAGTGAGCAAACTTAATGTTAATAAGGCTGTTGGACTTGATAATATATCACCATGTATTCTGAAAGAATCTGCAAAGGAGTTTGCATCTGCCTTGACATATTTTTTTAATGAGTCTTGCACTGGGTTGAGTTCTAAAGGAGTGGGAGGAGGGCAAGTGTCACTTCATATCGGAGGTGATAGGCTTGTAATTTGATGTGGATTTCTGTGTGTCAGGTGTTGTGGTTAAGTTGTTGGAGAAGCTTGTGAGAATTAGGATCCAGAATTGGGTTGACAACAATGGTGTTATCTTTGATGGACAGCATGGATTTGCTAAAGGGAGGTCATGTTTTAGTAATCTACTTACCTATTGCAATAAGGTGATGGCTTCCTTTGACATAGGAGAGGGATGCATAGTGGTATACTTAGAATTTGCAAAGCCTTTTGATAGATTAGTGTATTGGATCAGAGACTGGCTATCTGATAGGTACCAGCAAGATGTGTATGGGGGAGCAATATCCTGGAAGAGGGAAAGTCTCTAGTGGTGTGCCTCAGTGGTCTGTTTTAGGGCCATTGTTGTTTATCCTGTATGTTAATGATATTTGCAAAGATCTGGATGGTGATATTCAGTTATTTGCAGATGATGCAAAGTTGGGATGAACTATGAAGAGTAGAGAAGATGCTGTGACCTTTCAAGAAGACTTGAATAGACTGAGTGAATGGGGATGGAAGTTCAATGTTGTAAAATGTATGGTTTTAAAATTTGGGAAACAAAGATGGGATGTAGAATTTATGCTTGGTGAGAATATATTGTTGGAGATGTAGGTTTCAGATCTTTATCCACTATCATATAGTAGATAAGGATCTGAAATTTAGGAGACACATTGCCAAAATTGTGAGCACAACAGAAAGAATTCTGGGTATCATGCAGAGGACACTGACTTGTAGAAATAAGGAGATTCTTGTTCCATTGTATAAGGCTCTGATTATGCTATACATGTGCACAGATTAGGTCACCTAGTTTTCAAAAGGATGAAGAGATGTTCAGATGTGACTAAGATAGTTTCTGATCTCTGAAATGTTGAATATAAGGAAAGGTTGAGAAGATGCAATTTACAGAGTCTAGTGGATAGACTATCCTCTAACAGACCCCAGGAGTCTGTTATAGGATCAATGTTGGAGAGATCTTAAAGAAAACTGTGGGAGATCAGGGGAGAACCAGAGGTCATCCCTGGACGCTGTATAAGGAAGGTGTGAGCAGGGAAGCGAGTAGTAGGTTTTTTGCATGCAGAGTTGTGAATGATTGGAATTCCTTGCTTGAGGGTGGTGTCTGCAGAGAATCTGAGTGTGTTTTAAGATGCAGTATGATGGGCTGTGTGTGTGACAAAAGGACCTCCTAGATAAGTCTTTGACTCCATGGGGTCTTAGGATAATAATAATAAGTATTTATGTATTCCTGCTTATTTGTTTTCTACCACCATACTGTCACTTGTTTCATTTGGCAATCTTTCGAAGTAAATACTGCAGACATATAGTATATCTTCAGTTTTCATGTCATCTTGATTGTTTGACTCCTTTTACAGCACTCTTTCCTCCATTTCTAAGCTTTTTTGATAGTATCCAGAATATTTTGCCACCTTACTGATATTTATTTTCTATGTTCTTACCAAAGACTTCCTATGACTACTTTTGTTTATCTAGTTTGACAGAGTGCTGTGCTTTCTTACATTCTTTTATGTATTCTCAAAGAGCACAGGCTGATTTACTGGCCATGAATTTTTGATGCACTTCCTTCTTTTCCTTCACTGCCTCTTTGACTTACTTAGTCTGCCATGGGGTTGTGATTTTTTTATATCCTTGCAGACAACCTTATGGCATGCCTTTCTAACAGAATCAATGTTTTCATCAGGGTTTTCCACCAAATTTCCAAAGTTTCTTTTTCTTGAATAATTACTATTATTACGGGCAACTCCAGGGAGTCATTGGACTCATCGAGGGAGGCCCCAAATCATATTCATCACAACTATTTGACATTCATACAGTATCTATCATACCTCGCCTTAAACTCATTCACTGTCACAGCATCCACCACAGACTCAGAGAGCGCATTCCACTCATTCACTACTCTAAAAGTAAAGAACCCAGCTCTAACACCTTTACTAACCACACTTTTGCCCAGTTTCCATGGATGTCCCCTAGTCCTCCCAAAACCAGCCCTGTTCTCAAAAATATCTTCTGAATTAATTTTATAGAAACCCTTCAATAATTTGAATGTCTCAATCATATCTCCCCTCCTCCGCCTATCAACCAATTTTTGCAACCCACAAATCCTCAACCTGTTCTCATACGGTTCATTCCACAGACCTGCTATCATCTTGGTCACTCGCCTCTGGATCCTCTCCACCTCCTCCCCATCAAGAAGAAACCTAGGTGACCAAATCTGAGCACAGTAGTCTAGATGGGGTCTTATCAAGGCTCGATACAGAGGAACAATAACCTGCTTGTCTCTGCTTGTCATCGTATTCTTCAGCAACCAAGTGATTTGATGAGCTGTTTTGGTCACTTTTGCAATGTGTCCCCTAAATTTCAATTCCTTATCTACCAACACTCCTAAATCTCGTGCCTCATCAATTTCCTGGAGCACGGTTCCACCAATGCAGTAAACTGCCGCCAATCTTTTCACCCCAAAATGCATAACCTTACATTTTGCCACATTAAACTGACATCCATTCTCCTTAGCCCAGACCTCCAATCTATCCAAATCATCCTGCAAAATTTTGACGTCATCTGCATTCACTATTGCCCTACCCAACTTCGCATCATCCGCAAACAAATGAACTGTTCCTTTCAGATCATTTCCTATATCATTTATGAACAAATTAAACAGCAGTGGTCCAAGAACAGATCCTTGTGGCACACCACTAGTCACAGGCCGTCTTGTGGACTCTACTCCCGAGTAAACCACTCTCTGATATCTCTCCGTCAACCACCCTCCTATCCATCTCACCACCCCTATGTCCATTCCCATATGCTGCAATTTACTGATTAGAATTCCATGTGGAATCCTGTCAAAGGCCTTGGCAAGGTCCAGTAGAATCACCGTAAACCCATTACCCTTATCCAGTTCAGCCGTCACTGTGTTATAATACGTGAGCAAGTTACTGAGGCATGACCTACCCTTCACAAAACCATGCTGTCCCCGATACAGTATCCCATTTTCTTCTATCCAATCTTGTATTTTCCTCTTGACTGTTTTCTCTAAGACCTTGACAATGATTCCTGATATGCTAATCGGTCGGTAATTTACTACAGCAGTCTTGGAACCACCTTTATGCAGTGGAACTATTTTCCCCTCTTTCCACCCGCTCGGGACTAACCCAGACCCGAGACTCAAATTAAACAAAATGGTCAAGGGTACTGACAATTCTTTAGCTGCTTCTCGTACAACACGAGCTGGTATACCATCCAATCCCACAGATGTATTGACATTGAGGTTATGCAATAGACTACTCACCTCCACTTCATTAACCACAATTCCCGTATAATCTACTGGTTTATTCGTTTCTGCAATGTCACCACCTGGATGATATACTTTTGCAAAGTGCTCACTCAGTAACTCAACTATCTCAACTGATTCAGTTACCTCCCTACCATTGGCATTCTTTAAAATCAATCTGCCATGTACATTTTTCCTTTTACTTGCTACATATTTAAAAAACTGTTTAGGATTCTCTTTAGCCTGCATGGCCAATGTTCTTTCGTAATCCTTTTTTGCTTTTCTTACCACACTCGTCACCCTTCTGGCCTGTGCTTTATACCGTTCATGTGCCTGCCGGTCACCCTTCTCCTTAAATTCCCTCCATAGTTGTTTCTTTTTTTGCAACTCAAGCTTAATGGTGTTATTCATCCATTTAACCCCTACTTGATTTATTATTCGGACTCTAGGTATACAGTCAGCCATTGCTTCATGCAAGCACTTCTTAACTACCTCCCATGCACTATCAACTTTTAGTCCTTGCAGTTGTACATGCCATGGCACTGAACCAATCAAACTCCTAAGCTTGTCATACTTTCCAGCCTGATAATTCCACATGTACCCTGTCTTAATTGAAAATTCTACACCTTTAGCCACCTCCCAAGTTAAGACCCTATGATCACTCTCACCGATTGGTGGCAATGTGGTCATATTTGTTACAGCCAAATCCTCAGATGTAATTACTAGGTCAAGCACTCTCTGACCCCTAGTATTTTCCATTACATGCTGTCGCAGATAGTTATCCCTTAATAACCGCATAAAATCCAGTTCCTTCCTCCCGTGTGTCCTCTCCTCACTCCAATCAATGCGACCATAGTTGAAATCTCCCATAATAATCACCCTCCTTCCACCCATTTCTTCTATTTGCTTGTGCATACTGTCACCACCATCTTTTCCATCACCTGGTCTATAGCAGCACCCAATTGTATATTTAGTTCTGCTAGCCACAATCTCACACCAAATGGCCTCAAATGTGCTCTTTTCTCTATCCTGCAATTCAACTTCTATTCTCCTTGGCTGGAGCTCATCAGCTATCATCAACAATACTCCTCCCCCCATTTTATTCTCTCTGTCATTCCTGAACACACTATACCCATCACATTCAATCCCACTAGTTATATCATCTACAGTCAGCCATGTTTCACTAATACCTATAACCTGTGGTCTGGAAGTGCCAACCATGGCCAAAAACTCTTCCTTCTTGTTCCTAATACTCCTAGTATTAGTGTACATGAATTTAAGACCCCCATTAGCCCCAACCCTACCTTGATGCCTTATATTAACTATCCCACTCAGATTTGTTGTCCTTATTTGCTCTGGCATATTATATTCATTCTTACATTCAACTGCCTCCATAAGGACTGTATCTCTACTCCCCCCCCTTAACAAATCTAGTTTCCCTGAATTTGCACATCCACTACATTCAGCAACACTTTCTCAAGTCTTCTTACACCGTAACCATTCAAATGCAAGCCATCCATCTTATATAGATCCTTTCGCCCATCAAACTCACTCCACACATCCACAAATTCCACACCACTCGTCATACATAACCCACGCATAAAGTCATTTGCAATTATAGCCCTCCTTTTAAACATTTCACTGTCATACCGTGGCAAAAGACTAATCATTCTAACTCTCTCACTCTTTTCTTTTGCTACCTCAAACAATTCATTCAGGTCTTCTATCATTTCCATTTTATCTCCTTTCAAATCATTCGTACCTGCCACAATCATTTCTTTCACCCTTTCCTTTTGCTCTCTAATAGACGCAGTTACGTCCTTTATGGTCGCACCAGGTTGGTACGATTTTGTCAAATCCTCTACTAACACACCTCGTACTAACGAGTCTCCATACAAATGTTTGTGCATTTTAGTCTACAATAAACTGAAACCTGCTGAACTTTGTAAGAAAGTTTTAAAATGAATCATTCTTCTTTTCAGTATGAAATTCAATTTTATCATGCTCAAAACTAAATTTGATGACTTCCATAATTTCAAATCCTCCATATACTCTTGTGCTCCAGTGGTGAAATGTCACTATCAAAGTAACATAGTTAATAAGATGCTAGAACTAAGTCTTATCTCCATGTGACTTTGTGTACATTTTTATATTGGGACATGATGTTAGCAATGACTAGTCCATGTACTGAACAGACATCTAGCAGTTATATACCATTATTATTAGCTTTGCACTTTTCTCCAAATTTTCCCAGAATATTTCTATGTCTGGTAATCATTTCCTGCTCTGCTGTTTAGATCTCCAAGAAAGACTAACTTTTCCTTTCATGTCAGCTGCCTTCTCTAATGCCTCAAATTCTTGCACTTCATTTGATGTTGCCTGTCATTTAAGAAAATTATCCTCATATTTAGTGCTAAATACTATAATTACTCCTTTCTTTCCCTGCTTGTTATTGCCTGAATATAACACCTTGTTCATTGTGAGTATATTTTTTGGCCACTAACTTAATTTTAGAATAAATTACACTGTTTTTTTTTATGGACCAATGAATTTAATGATAAATTATGCCAAAAAGATTCACCAACTGGGCTGTTTGTCTTCTTCAGGGCATACAAGACGGTAAAGACAACTCAAAGTCGCTAGTACATTGAACAAACATATAAAATATAACATAAATTAAAAAGACGCATAACATCATACGCATGAAGTGTGTGTTTCATTAATTATTATTGTGTGTGCATGCTTTATAGTTTGCAGCGAAATTAAATTCTAGCAAGCTTAGTGATCTTATTAGGGTTTTCCATATGTCAGGCAGGATCATTCCTTGATTTCTGTTTAGGCTGATCTTTCAGAATGGAGAACCATTGTGGTTTCATTGAAACTGCTGCACCAGAAATCTTCTAGATAAGGCATGGAACTTTTGTCCCATTCAATGGTGCAGTTTGTGTTGACAAAGTGGAGGGTTATTCCAGAACTATCTAATCTGTTGTTTTTAACATCCCGGATGTGTTCCTTTTTCTTAGGTCAGACATCAAAAAGTCTTGAAATATGTAGCTTAAAGCACAAGCACAAGGGATGTTGTACACTCCAGCGTATTTGAAAGAAGGCATTGCTGTCTTTTGGTGACCTTAATATGTTTCAGATTGGCATGAAAGTTGCTCTAATTTCAAAAGGTTTGAAGAGTGTTACAATCTTTTTTGACACTGTTCCTGCATAAGGGATGGCAATTGAGGATTTATGTTGAGTCTTGGCAGATTGTTGTTGTATGGGGTTGCTATGAGGTATCTTTTTAATTAAATCAATGGATAGCAGTTGTTTGCCAGGGTCTGCAATATATGAATTAATTCATCCTCGAGGTCTTTTTCTTATATGATGCTGGTGGCTCTATTTTTGAGCATGTCTGGGATGCTAAGTTTTTGAGAAATATGGTAAGTAGATGAGAAATGAAGATAACGTCCAGTATGGGTTAGTTTATGGTACATTTTAAGCTTGATATGCCCATCTGCTTGTTTTTTAATTAGGGTATCTAAAAATGGTAGTTGTCTATCCTTCTCAAGTTCCAAGGTGAATTTGATTTTCTGATGGAAGGAATTTATCTTTATTAGAAAGTCAAAAAGCGCTGTTTTGGTGTTTCTCCAAATTATAAAACCGTCATCAACATACCTCCACCATACTAATGGCTTAGGGTCTAATTGGGAAAGGATGTCATTTTCTAGTTTCTCCATGAATAGATCTGTGCATGGAGGAGATAGGGGGACTGCCCATACTCAAGCCAGTTAATTGTTCGTATATAGTGCCGTTTCATTTAAAGAAGTTAGATTTGAGGCAATGACTGAAGAGGTTAGCAGTATCTTGAGGATAGAATGTGTAAAATATTTTACACAATCTGGAGGTTTAGATTCAGACCCTACATGGAAAAATCACGAGGTCACAAATAATTTATTATAAATATGAACAGTTGGTCTACAGCTCTACAACGGAGATTGAAGTCGTTGCACCGAGTGACACCGTGATTATATGTTCTCCTAAAGTTCAAAGTGGAGTCCCTCTATGCCCCATAGTGGATGGAAGAAATTCTCCAACCTACCTATTGTCTAAAACCTTGCCTGTCTCCTAAAGGATCATATTCGAAACTGATACTTACATAAGGAATTCAAAGCACTTCATTGCTAAATTGAATAACATCTCTATTTTTAAAACAGATATTCTTGTTAGCCTGGATGTGGTATCTTTATTCACCAACATCCCGGTAGAAGTTATCAACATTTTACACAATCTGTATCCTCAAGATATAAGAACAACAATAAGAATCCATATTGTTTGTTTATTACAAGTAATTAAAAAAAAAAAAGCATCTTAGCATACCAAAAGAAAAATAAAGTTTTATTTGAGGACAGCAAATAATGATGTGAATTAGTGAAAAAAAAAAAAAATTATAAAATAAAGTTTGACATTGCACAAATCTTTGTCTGTAGTCATTTGTAACCAAATGAAAACAAGTGTTGTTGGCTAAAATCTTATTTGTTCTCTTACTGTATGGATTATGGAATAAATATATAAAAAGCTTATTATATGGCTACCTTTTTTTCCTTATCCAGGATCCATTACTTCCAGGTAATCCAAATCCAGTATGATTTGTTTTCTTTGTATATCATTATTAACTTCTGGTAACACCCATATTTAATGCTCATTTTCAGTTTTTATTTGAAAATAAGCAGTAAAGACATTTCTAGCCATTTCTGACATTCATTTGGTAATACTTTAGTACTAATATGAAGAGCTCCTCTGATTCTTAATTATATTCATTAACTCATCCTTGAGTTGTGGTGATTAAGGGAACACTCTCATAATATAATCATACATGTTAGATTTGTAACAAGTTTTTCTGTTTCTTGCATTATATTCTATTACTTACATTGCATTTTTCCCCCATTATATTTAGCGAGAAATGTGCAAGCAGAGTGGAATTCCAGAAGGAGCTATATTTCCAGTAAGTAATGAAATATTATTATTATTATTATTTAGGCCTCTAAGGAGTCAAAAGACTCGTCGTGGGAGGTCCTTCCTAGGAAACACAAAGTCTATCATACCACTCCTTAAACTCATTGATCGTTCTCATTCCATGGTTCAACCACACCCTCCATGCAAAGAAACCACTCCTCACCCTCTTGCTCACAGTTTCCTTCTATAACTTCCAAGGATGGTCCCTTGTCATCACTCCTTCCTGTTGTTCAACCAAATGAAAGAACTCCCCAATGTAAACCCTGTAACCACCACTCAACAGTTTAAAAGTCTCCATCATATCACCTCTCCTTCTATCCACCAAACTCTGCAGTCCATATTCCCTCAGCCGATCCTCATAACTAACATTGTACAGTCCTGAAACTGTCTTTGTTATCCACCTTTGTACCCTTTTCCACAGTTAATTTATCCCCTTCAAATCCTGAGGACCAAATCTGAGAACAATAGTCTAAGTATGGTCTGATCAGGGTCTTATACAATGGAACGATAACTCTTTTATCTCTGCAGGTCAGAGTCCTTCTCATTATTGCAGCAATCCTCTGTATTACCTTCACCACCTTTGCAATATGTCCCCTGAATTTCAGGTTTCTCTCAATCATCAACCCAAGATCTCCTGTCTTTCCTACTTCCTCCAGTATAGCTTCTCAAATAGAGTATGCAGTGTCCTATCAGCATGTCCCAAACCTCAAGACCTTACATTTTGCTGCATTAAACTGATACCCCTATTCATTTGCTCATCTGTCTAGCTTATTCAAATCCTTCTGCAGGACTACCACATCTGTAGTATTACTTATAACCCTTCCCAGCTTCACATCATCTGCAAACAACTGAACATCCCCCTGCAATCCACAGACAAACCCAGCCATGCTTAGTGATAACTTGACATGCCAGTCCCAAGCCCAGATAAATGTGGAGGGTTGAGTGCAGGGCTAGCAACCCAGTCTCAGAAAAAATTCTTTGCTATGCAAACTGAAATTTTCCAAAATGTGATACCAGATGAAGAAAATAGAATGCAAACTACCATGAACATGAGGCAGCTCTGTGAAAGCCCATCTGGGGAAGTAGAGGTGCAAAAGAAAATGACAGACACCTTACCAAAAGAGAAGCTTAGACTAGGATGTTGGAATGTTAGAAACATGTTCGAAACTGGGAAGACATACCAAGTCTCGAGAGTTCTAGAAAAATACAGACTAGAAATAATGGGATTAAGTGAAACGAGATGGATAGGAACTGGAAAAATCGAATTAAACTCTGGTCACTACTTAATTTACTCTGGGAACCAAAATATGAATGACTACACAAAGCGAGTTGCACTAATGATGACAAAGAAAGCTCATGGTGCACTAATGGAGTGGAACCCAATATCCGAAAAAAATACTAAACGCTAGATTTGAAGCCGGCAAGTAGAACATCACAATAACTGCTATATATGCACCAACAAATGATGTGATCTAGGAAGAAAAGGATAATTTTTATAACGTGCTACAGAGAACTATAGAAACAACAAATAAAAAAGATATGCAACTTATAATTGGAGACTTTATTGCTAAGGTTGGAAATGATAATACTAATAAAGAAACTGTTATGGGAAAGTATGCAGAAGGAGAAATAAATGAAACTGGCGAGTTACTTATAGACTTTTGTATGTTCAATCAGCTTGTAATAGGAGGGAGTCTCTTCCAACATAAAAAAATACACAAGTGGACATGGATAGCACCAGATAGAAAGACAAAGAACCAAATTCCGGCCTGGTTGGCCGAGTGGTTAGCGTATCTGCTCTCCAGCCAAAAGGCTGCATGTTCAAATCCTGCCTTGGGCATGGATGTTTGTGAAAGTACTAGTGGTGGTAGATGGTGTTGGTGGTAGATGTTGAAGTTTGGTGGATTAGTAAGACAAGGAGTTGTAGAGTAGATACCCTACCTCAGTGAGTCTTATGGAGGTGTGATGTAATAATAATAGACTATGTACTTATGTCAAGGAATTGGAGGAAATCACTCCTGGATGTTAGAGTTAAAAGAGGAGCTGAGGCATATTCAGATCACTTTCTCCTAACAGCTACCATGAAAGTAAAAATATTTACAAATAAAGAAACAGTGCACAATAGGAAGAATTGAAAAACTCAAAAACAAAGAGATTAGAAATAAATTTATAACAACTCTCCAGGATAAATGGGGTAAACTCGAAAAAGGAGGAGATAACATAGAGGGAAAATGGACTAAGATTACAGACATACTAATAAGCACATCAGAAAAGCTATTGGGATTTCGAACTAATACAGACAAGGAATGGATATCTGAAAACACCAAATTAAAAATAGAGGAGAGAGAGAGAGAGAGAGAATAAAAGAGAAACTGTTACAGATTGGCAAAAATGCTGAACAAAAACAAGCAGAAAGATATAGAACAATTAACAAGGAAATAAAAAGAAGTGCAAGAAATGATAAAAGAAAATACTAGAGAATCTAGCACAAGAGGCAGAGGATGCGGCATATATAAATGATACTAGAAAGTTGTATGATATTATTATTATTATTATTATTCAGGCCTCCAAGGAGTCAAAAGACTCATCGAGGGAGGTCCTTCCTAAGACATAAAGTCTGTCAAGACTCATCGAGGGGAGATCCCCCCCCCCTGAGAAACACAAAGTTTATCATACCACTCTTTAAAGTCACTGACCGTTCTCGCTCCCACCACTCCATCAGGCAATGCATTCCACGGCTCAACCACCCTCCACACAAAGAAACCACTCCTTACCCTCTTGCTCACAGTTTCCTTTCGTAACTTCCAGGGATGGCCTCTTGTCATCACTCCTTCCCGCTGATCAACCAAGCGAAAGAACTCCCCAGTGTCAACCCTGTAACCACCT
Source organism: Typopeltis vanoorti (assembly GCF_054136105.1). Lineage (NCBI taxonomy): Eukaryota > Metazoa > Arthropoda > Arachnida > Uropygi > Thelyphonidae > Typopeltis > Typopeltis vanoorti. The sequence continues at coordinate 84,807,408 of NC_143570.1, forward strand.
CTCAACAGTTTAAAAGTCTCAATCATATCACCTCTCCTTCTTCTATCCGCCGAACTCTGCAGTCCACATTCTCTCAGCCGATCCTCATAACTATCCTTGTACAGTCCTGAAACCATCTTTGTCATCCGTCTTTGTATCCTTTCCACAGTTAATTTATCCCCTTCAAATCCTGGGGACCAAATCTGAGAACAATAGTCCAAGTGTGGTCTGATCAGAGACTTATACAACGGAATGATAACCCTCTTATCTCTGCAGGTCAGTGTCCTTCTCATAATAGCAGCAATCCTCTGTGTTACCATCACTACCTTTGCAATATGTCCCCTAAACTTCAGGTTTCTATCAATCATCAACCCCAGATCTCTTGTCTCCCCTACTTCCTCCAGTATAACTCCTCCCATAGAGTATGCAGCATCCCATCGATGTTTCCCAAACCTCAAGACGTTGCATTTTGCAGCATTAAACTGACACCCCCATTCATTTGCCCATCTATCTAGCTTATTTAAATCCTCTTGCAGGGCTACCACATCTGCACTATTACTAATAATCCTTCCCAGCTTCGCTGGGATATTACAAGGAAATTAAGTGGAAAAAGAAACAAATGGATAGTTCCTATATACAATAAAGAAGGGAAACTATTATTAAATGAAAAAGAATAGATAAATAGATGGGTGGAATTCTTCTCAGAGAAATTTCAAGAAATGACTGATGGTGACCAGAGCCTAGAATTAAATGAACAAAATGCATCATTAGATATAAATTTGAATGAAATAACAAAAATAGAAATTACAAAAGCAATAACTCAGATCAAAACAGGTAAAGCACTGGGAGCAGACAACATACCAGGTGATATACTAAAAGCAAATCCAAACCTTATAGCAGAAATATTATATCCCTTACTAAATGAGATATGGCAGAAAGAAGAGTGGCCCAAGGAATGGAATACTGGATTACTGGTTAAATTACCCAAAAAAGGGAACCTATCTGAATGCAAAAATTGGAGAGGTATAACACTGCTGAGTGTTATAAGTAAAATACTAGCAAGGATAATACTAGAAAGAATCAAAATAGATATAGAAAAACAACTAAGACCAGAACAAGCAGGATTTAGAGCCAATAGATCATGCACTGACCACATTGCTACTTTACGAATTATCATAGAACAATCATTGGAATGGCAGTCAAGATTATATTTAAATTTTATTGATTTTGAACAAGCTTTCGACAGTATAAACAGATCTTCCCTATGAAAATTATTTAGAAATTATGGACTCCCAGAAAAAATAATAAGAATAATTAAAAAAATGCATGAAGATTTCGAAATTAAAGTAATACATGGAAATACCCTCTTAGAACTATTTAAAACAGGAGTAAGGCAAGGTTGTATATTCTCCCCTACTATGTTTTTAATTGTTGTAGACTGGATGATGAGAAGAGTATCTCATGGAAATACAGGATTACAATGGTTACTTCAAAACCAACTCCACGATCTAGATTTTGCAGATGATATCTGCTTACTTTCACAGAAGCACCAACATATAGAACAAAAAACAACAACACTTGTAGAAACAGCCAAAAAAGTTGGTCTTAGGATAAATAATAATAAAACAATGTTGATGAAAATAAATGCAAAGCAAAATAAAGAAATAAGAATAGAAGAAATACTGCTTAAAGAAGTAGAACAATTCATATACCTTGGTTCAATAGTATCAATAAAAGGAGGAACTACTGAAGATATAAATAGAAGGAAACAGCTGGCTTTTTCAACTTTCAACCAACTTAGAAATATTTGGAAAAACAAGAATTTGTCTATAAAAACTAAAATGAAAATATTTAACTCAAATGTAAAGGCAATACTAATGTATGGATCAGAAACTTAGATGTTAAACAAAAAGATAGTTAACAGTGCCCAGGTCTTCCTAAACAAGTGTTTAAGAATGATAGGGGAATATTTTGGCCAAAACAAATATCAAACGAAGAACTATGGCAGAGAACAAACCAGAAACCCATGTTATAACAGATATGTGAAAGGAAATGGAGATGGTTGGGGCATGTGTTGAGGAAAGAGGATAAAATAATATTAAAAAACAGGCTCTAGATTGGAACCCACAGGGTAAAAGAAGACGAGGAAGGCCAAGAGAAATATGGAAAAGAACAATACTGAAAAAAATAACAAATATTAATAAAACCTGGAACCAAATAAAAGCAGAAGCAAAAAACAGAGTCCGGCAGAAAATGGTGGTGGAAGACCTATGCTCCCAGGTGGAGTGAAGAGGATTAAGTATAAGTTAAGTAATCCACTGACAGTGTCATTAATATAAAGGTTAAACAATATAGGTCCCAGTACTTGGACCCCACTTGTAACTCTCTGCTTCCTTGAAACTGCTCCACCATACACAACTCTGATACCTATCGGACAGCCCAGCCAATCCTGAATCCAGTTGACCAACCTGTCATTCAGACCCATGTGTTCCAACTTAAATATCAGCTTATCATGTGGAACCCTGTCAAATGCCTTTTGCTAAATCCAAGAAAATGGCAGTATATGCCTTTCCCTCATCTACTGCTCTTGTAACTTTATTATAAAAGGCTAGCATATTACTAAAACAAGAGCACCCCTTCACAAATCCATGTTGACTTTCACAGATAATATTACCCTCATTTGCCTAATGTTGTGTACAGTCCCTAACTAATTTCTCCAAGATCTTAACAACTACTGATGACACACAAACTGGCCTATAATTAGACACTTCCAGTCTGCTTCCACCCTTATGCAATGGCACTATCTTACCTTCCTTCCATTCCTGCCTGGGCACCTTTGCCGAAGCCAGACTTTCATTGAAAAGCCAAGTCAAAAGAGCTGTCAGTTCTTTAGCACATTCTCTCAAAACTCGTGAAATACCATCCAGTCCCACCGCTTTACTGACATCCAGAATATTCAGTATTTGAAACATGCTCTCCTCCTGCACCTTTAAACCTGCTCTATTCCTCTAGTATTAAAATTTACTCCAGGATGAAATGCACCAATAAAGTGTTCATTGAACAATTCCACTATGTTCCCTGCATCAGTCACTCTATTCCCGTTTTTATCCCACAACGTCATTCTTCCACAATCATTTCTCCTCCTACTGGCCACATAGCTAAAAAATTTCCAATATGGCAATAGATCTGTGTCATTTGAATTGTTATCATTGCATAGTGGTTTCTAATATTGATAGCAGGACTCCTTAACTGAATTTAATGAAATAATGTTTAGTACATTCATCTTTTAATTTATAATAATAATAATTATTATTACTGAAATGAGGCTTCACTTCGGCGAAGTAAAATATTCAAAATTACGTAAAATATTCAAAAATGTGGTATTCAATATCCACTTAATTTTAAATAATACTATAATTATTAATAATAATAATTATTATCTATTTGGAGTCTGTAGACCCAATTACAATTGAGAGTCCCACACTAACTTTTATTATCAAAACTCGCCTTGAACTCATTTATTGTCAGGACACTCGCAACTAATTCTGGCAATCTATTCCACTCATTCGCAACTCTCCATGCAAAAATCTAGTCTGCACAGCCTTATTAACCACACTCTTAGACCTTCAACAGATGACCTATAGTTCTCTCTCTATTAGTCATGTATTGAAAATTTTCCTTTGTGCCAATTTTATAAAAATTCTTTAATATCTTACAAGTATCTATCATGTTCCCCTCTTTTCCTCCTATCAACTAAACTTTGCAACCCACACATCTTCAGCCAATCCTCTTAGCGAGCATTCAACTAATCGGTCTATCTACAGCTTGGTAACTCCTCTCAGAAGCCTCTCTAAGACCTTCTGATCCCCCAAGAAACCTGGGTGACCAAATCATAATTTATTATTACCCTAAGGTCTAAGAGGTCTTTTGTCATACACACAACTCATTGTACCGCACCTTAAACACACTCAAATTCTCTGTAGACACCACCCTCTCAGGCAAGACATTCATCATCCATAATCTGCTTCTCACGCCTCTGCTCACACCCTCCTTATATATATTTCAGGGATGACTGCTGGTTTTTTCTTGATCACTCACCATTTTCTGTAAAACCTCTTCAACATTGATCCTATATAAACCCCTTACTAACTTGTAGGTCTCTAGCATTCATTCCTCCTCCTCCTATTACTCTGTAAATTGCATCTTCTCAACTTTTCCTCTTATTCCACATTCTAGAGATCAATAACTACATTAGTCAGTCGCCTCTGGACTCTTTCCAACATCTCTTCGTCCTTTTGAAATCCGGGTGACCAAATCTGTGCACAGTAGTCCATGTATGCATTTTATTATTTATTTTTTTTTTTTAGAAATTATGAACTTTACAACCGTGCTATAAATGACTATTTTAATTTCATGATGCTTCAACCTTCATATTAAGGTCATCATCTGGAGTATATACAAATATACAAGGACAAGCTGAGTTACATTTCACAGGTAAGCTAAAGAAACAATGATTTGATCCCCGGTTATTCTACTGGAATGACCTTTAGTGAACAAAAAAAAAAAAAAAAAAAAAAAAATACAGATAAAATTACAAATTAATTATTTAGAAACTACATCAAAGCTAAATTCTATTTAAGATAACAAGAGAGAAACATTCTTTCTTATAGATAGTTTTCTTACAGGCGGCCAAGGGGCCAGATCTCGAAAACATCGTCAACGTATCTAAACCAGACTTTCGTGACTTTCGAAATAGGACATCATTGTTACTGTAAGAAAACTATCTATAAGAAAGAATGTTTCTCTCATGTTACCTTAAACAGAATTTAGCTTTGATGTAGTTTCTAAAGAATTAATTCATTTGTAATTTTATCTGTATTTTTTTTGTTGTTCACTAGAGGTCATGCCAGTAGAATAACTGGTGATCAAATCATTGTTTCTTTAGCTTACTGTGTGAAATGTAATTCAGCTTGTCCTTGTATATTTGTATATAAGGACAAGGCTGCCAGACACTAACCAGACACTTTCCTTAGCCACCCAAACAAACAACATAAACGCATACAGTTCACAATTGAGATTGAAAAACAGAACGCATTTCTGTTTCTAGATACACTTGTCACACATCTTCCTTCTGGCAGTCTTTCCTTCACTGTTTACCAGAAACCAACACACACTGGCCAATATATACACATAAACTCCTACCACCACCCAACACAAAAACTAGGTCTCATTAATACTCTAAAAAAACAGGGCTTGGAAGATCTGCTCCGATGAACAAGCGCTGAAAGATGAATTTAAAGTTATCAGCAATACTTTTCTAAAAAATGGTTACAGCCCAAACACTATTAACAAAATTCTCTACAAGACTTCAATAAAAAAGAAAGATAAACCAGACTACAAGAAAATTATAACCATTCCTTATATTAAAGGGACATCAGATAAAATAAACAGAATACTACAGAAATACAACCTCAAGGCTACCTTTAAACCTCCTGCAAAATTAAAAGGCTTACTCAACTCATCCAAAGTCCTCTGGCCCACCCTGGAAGGAGTATACAGTATTTATTGCACCTGTAATCTACCATATATAGGGGAAACAGGACCCACGATTCCTATCAGACAAAAGGAACATAAACGACACATTAAATATAATAACTATCGTGAAGCTGGCCTTTCTGATCATGCCCTGAACACTTTACATAGAATTGACTGGAAAAGCACCAGTTGTTTACATCATACCAAAAATGGTATGAACACAAATTTAAGGAAGCCTGTGAGATTCTTATCAATCATCCCAATCTGAACAATAATGATGGTGTAAAAATCCCAAGCATATGGAAGGCACATATTCTATCTACAGAACCTTTCTCACTAAGAGTTAATTATAAGCAGGACTATAGATAATCCAGAATCCTAAATCTAATATAACAATTTTAATGTTAAAAATAGGACATCATTGTTACTGTAAGAAAACTGTGTATAAGAAAGAATGTTTCTCTCATGTTATCTTAAATAGAATTTAGTTTTGATGTAGTTTCTAAATAATTAATTAATTTGTAATTTTATCTGTGTTTTTTTTTTTTTTTTGTTGTTGTTCACTAGAGGTCATGCCAGTAGAATAACCGGTGATCAAATCATTGTTTCTTTAGCTTACTGTGTGAAATGTAACTCAGCTTGTCCTATATTTGTATATACTCCAGATGATGACCTTCATATGAAGGTTGAATGTCAGGAAATTAAAATAGTTATTTATAACATTTATAACACAGTTATAAAGTCCATAATCTCTAAAATGAATGCTGATCACTGTGCAACACTAAAAGAAAAGTAGTCTATGTATGGCTTAATCAGAGCCTTATATAATGGAACAGGAATCTCCTTACACATCTCCACACAAGTTAGTGTCCTCTGCATCATTCCCAAAATTCTTTTGTGTTGTTCTCATAATTTTGGCAATGTGTTTCCTAAATTTCAGATTCTTATCCACTATCACCCCAAGATCTCTTATTTTCTTCACCTCCAACAATATATCCTCACCAAGCTTCAGTTCTACATCCCATCTTTGTTTACCAAATTTTAAAACCTTACATTTTGCAACATTGAACTGGCATCCCCATTCCATACTATTCACTCAATCTATTCACGTCTTCTTGTAAGGCTACAACATCTTCTCTATGCTTCATAGTTCATCCCAACTTTGCATCATTTGCAAACCACTGAATACCCCCCTTCCAAATTTGCCAATATCATTAATATACAAGTTAAACAGCAATGGTCCTAAAACAGATCTCTAAGGCACACTACTAGTGACTCTCCTCTTCCAGGATATTGCTTCCCATACACAACTTGCTGGTACCTATCAGATAGCCAGTTTCCGATCCAGTGCACTAATCTGATATCCAACTCCATCTGCTCTGGCTTGACTATCAAATTATCATGAGGTAATCTATCGAAAGTCTTTGTGAAATGTAAGTATACTACTATGTATCCCTCTCCTCTGTCTAATGAAGCCATCACCTTATTGTAATAAGCAAGTAGATTACTTTAACATGACCTCCCTTTAGCAAATCCATGTGCTATCCATCAAAGATAATACTATTGTTGTCATCCCAGTTCTGGATCCTAGTTCTCGCCAGCTTCTCCAACACCTTAACAACAACATCTGACACACAGATAAGCCTATAATTGATGCTCGAGTTCTATCACTTCCCTTATGAAGCGGCACAATCTTGCCCTCCTTCCACTCCTTTGGAACTCAACCCAGTGCAATACTGATATTAAAAAAAATATGTCAAGGCAAATGCCAACTCCCTGGCACATTTCTTCAAAATAAGTGGTGATATATTATCAAATCCTACAGCCTTGTTAACATCATGTTTGCTCACTTCCCCATATACCTCTTGTTTACTTATGGTGAATCTCTCCTCCTCATCAGCTGCTCTCAAACTTTCCATGACACATTCACAAGAATGAAAGACCTTTATGAACTGCTCATTAAGTATCTCGACTATATCTTCCACAGCAGTTGCTCTTATACCATTTTCTCCAATCAATGTAATCCTTCCATAATCTTTTTTTTTTTTTTGCTGGCTATATATCCCTAGGATTCTTTTTTGTCTTCATTAGCTAACTGCTGCTCATACTTAGCCTTTTGCTACTCTTAGCAACCAAGTCACCCGCCTTCCTGTTCTTTGTAATCCTTATGGAATTGATTATTATTACTCGGAGCCAGTCTGAGAGTATGTGATGCCCCTAGGCAAAGAAAATTTAGGCACCCCTATTCATTATCTCTATATATTTTTTCCCCAAACTATGTAGCAAAATCTGGTGCCCCGAAGCTTAGCACCCCTAGGCAATTGCCTATTGATAAAACCAGCCCCTTATTACTCCTTATACTGCCTCCATAATGTATTTTTTCTCTCTATCACATGCTTAATCTTTTTATTCATCCATTTCACACCTATCTCATTTAACCTTGTGACACTTGGAATGCATTTAGATATTGCTTCTACTAAATAGTTCTTGAATATCTCCCCCCCCAAGCTGCATTGATCTCCTTTCTAGCTAACTCATCATTCCATGTGTTCTGAGCTTCTCATAATCACCAGCCTTGTAGTTCTACATAGACCCTTTCCTCACGGAGGTCCTCACACTTCTGGCAACCACCACTACCCAAGTAATCACTTCATGGTCACTCTCACCAACTAGAGTGCGATTTGACACCTGATTTATAATTACCTCCTCTGATGAGATGATCAAATCCAAGAACCTCACTCCTCATGTGTCCTCTGTTACATACTGTCTGAGGTAGTTGTCCCTGAATGATTTTCTTTACTTCCAGTTGTTACCTCATCATCCTATTCTTTATTACCATAATTAAAATTGCCCATAATGATCACCCTTTTCTTATTGCTTGGGTAATTTGATTATATGAATACATTTCATGGTCACTACCATCTACATTACCAGGTCTATAACAACATCCAACTATTTCATTCTATTCATCTTTGTATCACATCATACTGTCTCAAAACCACTGGCACTATTTCCATCTTGCATCTCTACTTCATATGGACATAACTCTTTTTCTATCATCAATATCACTCCCCTTCCCTTTTTATCTTTTCTATCTTCACAAAACACATCATACCATCCCATCTCCATACCTGTCAGGATGTCATCCTCATCCAAACATATCTCATTTATTCCAACAATTCTTGGGTGAACACATTCAATTAATGCAATCATTTCATTTGCCTTGTTTTTACACTACTAGCATTTGTATACAAACGTAGCAGCCCATTCCTGGATCTATAGCTAGTTCCACTGATACCACTTATTTGTTGTGTCCTCTTTCTGCTTAATTTGAGCCATTTCTTTTTCTCCTTATTCATCTTATAACCTTCTTCAAATACAACAGTTTTTCTCTTGATCCCAGGTCATCCGCTTCCCTTTTTTGTCTGCACATGCATTCACATCCTCTTGGAGCATCTTCCTTTCTCGTACCATATGTCCACCCTGAGACTTCTCATTTCCCTCTCTCTCTCTATCTCTCTTGCACACCTGTTCTCTCATTCTCTATACTCATGTAACTCACTTCTTCATTCACAACCACCTCTTCAATCTCTCCTGTTCTTCCACATCACTTCCCACTTGTTCAGATTCATTCTCTGCATTCACTTCTCTACCTGAGAGCAGCAGTCTCTCTCTCCAAGTGACTCACACCAAAATCACTCAAATGCAGTCCACTGCTCCTATATAGTTCACTTTGGCCTTCAAACTCATTCCACACATTAACAAACTTCACTCCTTTCCCCTTACACGTTTTCGCTAACATCGTTCATAATCCTTGCTCTCCACCTCATCATACCTGGGCAATACGCTTACTACCTTTCCTATCAAACTATTCTCTTTTATCCATCTCAACAACCTCCTGATATCCAATCTGATGTGTTCTTTGTTTCCAGTCAAGTCATTTGTACCTATTACAACTACCAACTCTTTTGCTTTCTTACTTCTCATATCCAGTGCCTCAATCACTGTACTCATTCTACCTCCAGGAAAACAAACTTTGTACGTCCTCTCGTCCACCACACCTTTAATAATTGAATCACCATACAACAGTAGTCATGGGTTTTTCATTACCTCTTTTATACCAATATTATTCATTTTCATAATTTTCCCTCTTCCATACATATCTTGAATTCTGTTAACTTCATTGCACATCCATTCAAGTCCCATCTAGGAAGCAAAGAACCTCATCACAACTTTTCAGCTGAAGATTGGGTTTTTCATCCTGCATCTAGCAAACTGGCCAGGAGAATACTCAGTTTACAGACAAAAGTGCATTATAACCTGTAGCTTTATATTGGTTTCATAAGATAGTGCCATACCTGTCTGTATGGAGCTCAGGTTTCACATTACAACTGAAGATAAGCTGAAGAACACGTGCAGTTTATGGCCATAGTGGACACTGCAGATAGGATTGACTACTTCATAGTAGTTTCTAAGAAGCCAAGTTACTTGGCTGTGATTGAATAGGCCACTTGAGCCTAACACAAAGGGAAGATGAGTTAGAAAAATAGTTGCATTTCTGAATAATCACATTGTGAACATGTATTGTGTCATCCAATTGGAGATAGTGCTGTGACTGTAACAGAAGTACAGGAAATGGAGGTGCTGAAGATATTAAGAAATCTCAATGTGAATACAGCCATATTCACACTGAATGGTTAACATATATGCTCTCCAACAGACTGTGGGGTTCAATTCCCACTGTGGACATGAATGTTTGTAATTGTCTTTAGGTGAGAGATGAATTCCATCGCCCAGTGTGAGACCACTGCCTGCTTATTGGAGGCCCGAATCAGCTTGAGAAGTTCCACGTTTGGTCTCTAGAACCAGATTTTTGGACTATACAAAAAATAAATAAAAATGCAAAAATATATAAAATTAATAATAACAGTAAAAAAAAATCCTTCATCCACCATGATATAAATGTACCACAGATTTACGAAAAACCTTTTGTGGGTGGAAGCCACATAAAAAGATAGATAGATCACCTCGCATGCTATGGAGAAATGGCAGGGTCTGTAACCAAACTGTTTTAAGTCTCAGCATTGATGGTCACATTAAAAAGGAAAGCAGGTAAGAGAGTCCTGCTACATAAAGGAGGTTCCAAGACAGAGGTAGCAAATTATAGGTGAATTAGTATCTTGGGAGTTGTGGTTAAGGTATTGGAAAAGTTGGTTGAAGACAGAATTCAGAAATGTGAGGATAGGAATATAATACTCTATGATAACTCATTATCTAACTCATTAGAAATAAGTTGAGCAGTAGGTGCCCAAAAACAGAACTCTAGCATGCTTATGGTTATCTTCATCTTCTGAGATTCTACCTTCCTTCATTACATACCTTGCTGGTGTTGTTGAAATAATCAGTCTATTTCCATCTGACTACTGTTATTCATTTCTTTCTGCACCCATTTTGTCATAATCTAAGCAGAACCTTAAAAAAGAAAGTTAACTCTAGCAAATAAGACCTATTTTGGTTTAAAAAATTTTAATTTATTTAGATTGGACTGTCATAGTATTCTTTAAGCCTCTTGAATGTAAATTTCATAAAATGAATCTATTTCCTAATTTTGAACTTTAATTTTGTTATCAATTACATATTTGGTTTAATCCTTTATCCCAGTGTAAGCAAACAAAGTTTGCACCTGAAATATTTTCAGGGCTGGGGCAACTCGTGGTAAATGTGGTATAAGTTCTGATCACTTGCCTTGGTATCCCATAATGCAAAGCACATATCCTTTTGGGTATGTATAATGCTATGCATTATGGAAAGGATCACTACCCAGACGGTAGTGATCCTTTCCATAATTTCCAAATTTCGACCTTTATTGGGGTCTCATCAGTGGGAGCTAGACCCAGAGGTGGTCCACCTGTATGTGCTTTGCATTATGGAATACTAAGGCAAGTCAAGTGATCAGAACTTATACCACCTTTATTACGAGTTGCCCTAGTCCTGAAAATATTTCGGGCACAAACTTTGTTTGCTTACACTTGGATAAAGGATTAAACCAAATATGTAATTGGTAGCACAGCCAAGTGAAAAAGTTTTAATTTTGTTAAGTAACTTTTTTTTTCTTTTTTCCAGAATAATACAGAATATGTGGATACAGATCTCTACCAGGGTGTAAGTGACTGTCTAGTTATTTATTATTATTGCACTCTCCAAGTAGTCAGCAGACTCATCACTATCACAAACTTTATATTAAAATATTGTATTTCAGGTTCATTGAGATGAAATTGTATTTAATATGCCTAAGTGTAAGGTCTTGAAATTTGGGATCTAATGATGGAAGGCTGCATACTCTGTTCGAACCTATATTAGAGGAAGCAGAACAGGCAAAAGGATCTTGGGTTGATGACTGATAGAAAGTTTAGGGAACATATCACAAAGATAGTGATGATAATCCAGAGAACTTCTGCAATACTGAGGATGTTGATCAATAGGTATAGAAGAATGATGTCATTGTGTAAAGCCCTGATCACATCACATCTGGGTTATTGTGTTCAGATTTGGTCACCATTATTTTATGGGGATAAATTAACCTTGATAGATAGAAGATGAAGAGGTAACATTATTATTATTGTTAGCATCTGACCTCCATGGAGTCGATGAACTCATCACAAGAGGTCCATAATCTCTCATACAAAAAGATCATGTAACCACACCTCAAACCCATTTGCAGTTTCTGCATTTACCACACTTTCATGTAGTGCATTTCACTCAGCAATCACCCTCCATACAAAGAACCTGGTTCTCATTCCTCTGCTCGTCCTTCTTATACTGCTTCCAAGGATGATCTCTGGTTCCACCCTTGCCTTCCTCTACTCCATGAAAAATCTCCTTCACATTTATAGAGTAACTCCTGACCAACTTACTGTATGGGGACAGCATGGTTTTGTGAAGGTTAGGTCATGCTTCAGTAACTTGCTCACGTTTTATAATATGACAGCTGAGTTGGATAAAAGTAATGGGTTAACAGTGATACTGCTGGACTTTGCAAAGGACTTTGACGGGATACCACATGGAATTCTAATCAGTACACTGCAGCACATGGGGATGGATATGGAGTGGGTAAGATGGATAGGAGAGTGGTTGATGGAGAGATATCAAAGAGTAGTTTATTCAGGAGTAGAGTCCAGAAGATCTGTGACTAGTGGCATGTAGCAGGGTTCTGTTCTAGGACTACTAGTGTTTAATTTGTTCAGTAACAATTATAGGAAAGGATCTGAGAGGAATTGTTCAGTTATTTGCTGATAATGCAAAGTTGGGTAGAGTAATAGTTAATACAGATGATATCAAAATTTTGCAGAATTATTTGGATAGATTGGCAGACTGGACAAAGAAGAATAGATGTCAGTTTAATGTGGCAAAGTGTAAGTTTATTATTATTATTATTAATCCAAGACCTCATGGAGTCAAAGACTCATCTGGGAGGTCTTTTTATCACACACACACATCTCATCATATCGTGTCTTAAACACACTCAAACTCCTTGCATACACCACACTCTCAGGCAAGGCATTCCAATCATTCACAACTCTGCATGAAAAAACCTGCCTCTCACTCCCCTACTCACACCCTCTTTATACAGTTTTCAGGGATGACCTCTGGTTCTCCTCTGATCTCCCACTATTCTCCGTAGAACTTCTCCACCATTGATCCTATAACAACCCCTTACCAACTTGTAGGTCTCTATCATATCTCCCCTCTTCCTCCTGTCCACCAGACTCTGCAAATTACATCTTCTCAATCTTTCCTCATACTCGACATTCCAGAGGTCAGAAACTACCTTAGTCAGTCGCCTTTGGACCCTTTCCAACATCTCTTCATCCTTCTGAAAACCCGGTGACCAAATCTGGGCACAATAGTCCATGTGTGGCCTAATCAAAGCCTTATACAATGGAACAAGAATCTCCCTACTTCTACACGTCAGTGTCCTCTGCCTCATTCCCAGAAACCTTTGTGTTGTCTTCACAATTTTGGCGATGTGTCCCCTAAATTTTAGATCCTTATCCACTATCACCCCCAGATCTCTTATTTCCTCTACCCCCAACAATAAATTCTGCATCCCATCTTGGTTTTCCAAATTTTAAAACCTTGCATTTTGCAACATTGAACTCGCATCCCCATTTCCGTGCCCAATCACTCAATTTATTCAAGTCGTCTTGTAAGGCCACAACATCTTCACTACTCTTTATGGTTCATCCCAACTTGCATCATCTGCAAACAACTGAATATCTCTATCCAAATCTTTGCCAATATCATTAATATACAAGTTAAACAGTAATGGTCCTAAAACAGACCCACGAGGCACTCCACTAGCGACTTTCCTTTCCCTGGATATCGCACCGCCCCATACACAACTTGTTGATACCTATCAGATAGCCAGTCTCCAGTCCAATGCACTAATCTAATATCCAACCCCATCTGCTCTAGTTTGACTGTCAACTTATCATGAGGTGTTCTATCAAAAGCCTTTGCGAAATCCAAGTATTTTACTGTGTATCCTTCTCCTCTGTCCAAGGAAGCAGTCACTTTATTGTAATAAGTAGGTAGATTATAAAACATGACCTCCCTTTAGCAAATCCATACTGTCCATTAAAGACAATACCATTGTTGTCAACCCAACTCTGGGTCCTAGTTCTCACAAGCTTCTCCAACAACTTAACCACAACACCTGACACACAGATAGGCCTATAGTTTGATGCTTGAGTTCGATCACCTCCTTTATGAAGTGGCACAATCTTGCCCTCCTTCCACGCCTTAGGAACTTGACCAAGTGTAAGACTCGTATTAAAAAAATATGTCAAAGCAGGTGTCAACTCTCTGGCACAGTCCTTCAGAATATGCAGTGATATATTATCAAGTCCCACAGCCTTATTTACATCTAGTTTACTCAACTCCCCAAACACCCCTTGCTCACTTACAGTCTCTCTCTCCTTCCCATCATCAACTGCTCTCAATCTCTGCATGAAGTCACATTCACAAGATTGAAAGATCTTTATGAACTGATCATTAAGTATCTCCACCACACATTCTCCAACAGCTGTCTTTATACAATTTTCTCCAATCAATGTCATCCTTTCATAATTATTCTTTCTTTTGCTGGCTACATATCGAAAGAACTCCCTAGGATTCTTTTTGGCTTCATTAGCTAACTGCTGTTCATACCTCTCTTTAGCTACTCTCACCAACCAAGTCACCCTCCTTTGCCTGGTCTTTGTAGACCTCATGAAATTGGTTATTTTCACTTCTCTTATGCTGCCTCCATAATGCCCTTTTTCTCTGTATTGCATGCTTAATCTCTCTTTATTCATCCATCTCACACCTATGTTATTTAACATTCTCACCCTTGGAATACATTTAGACATTGCATGTACTAGATAGTTTTTGAAAATCCCCCAAGTTGCATTGCTCTCTTTTCCAGCCAACTCCTCATTCCATGCTACACCTGCAAGCTGTCTCCTGAGCGCTTCAAAATCACCTACCTTGCAGTTCCACATATACCCTTTTCTCACAGAGGTCCTTGCACTGCTGGCAATTACCCAGAGAATCACCTCATGGTCACTCTCACCAATTGGTGGATGATTTGACACCTCATTTATAATTACATCCTCTGATGAGATGACCAAATCCAAGACCCTTAATCCTCTTGTGCCCTCTGTTACATACTGTCTGAGGTAGTTATCCCTCAAAAACTCAAGAAACGCATTTTCTTTACTTCCAGTTGCTATCTCATCATTCCTTTCTATATTGCCATAATTAAAATCACCCATAATGATCACCCTTTTCTTATTTGCTTGGCTAATTTGACTATGCATTTCACTATCACCACCATCCACGTTACCTGGTCTATAACAACATCCCACCACATATTTGATTCTATTCACCTCTATCTCACACCATACTGCCTCAAAACCTCTGGCACTATTTCCGTTTTGCATCTCTACTTTGTATGGACATAACTCTTTCTCTATCATCAATAGCACTCCCCCTCCCTTTTTACCCCTTCTATCCTCACGAAACACATCATACTCTTCCATCTCTATTCCTGTCAGGATATCATTCTCTTCCAACCATGTCTCACTTATTCCGACAATCTTTGGGTGAACAGATGCAATTAGTGCAACCATTTCATCTGCCTTGTTTCTTATACTTTTAGCATTTGTATACAAACACAACAGCTCATTTCTGGATTTACAGCTAGTTCCACTGATACCACTTACTCGATGTGATCTCTCCATGCTCGACTGGGGCCATTTCCCATTTTGCTTCTTCATTTTAGAACCCTTTTCAATTTCAACTGTTTCCTCTTGATCCCATTCCTTTCCTGCCTACACATGCTCTCACCTCCTCTTGGAGCATCCACCTTTCTCACGATGTGTACCCCTGTCCACTCTGATCCTCCCTGTTTCCCTGCTCCTCTTGCACACCCATTCTCTCATTTTCTATACTCATACCACTCACTTCTTCCCCATTCATATTTACCTCTTCAGTCTCTCCTGTCTTACTCTCCTGCTCTTCCACATCACTCCCCCCTCTCGATTTGATTCATTCTCTCTATTCACTTCTCTACCTTCCAGCAACAGTCTCTCCAAGTGGCTCACACCATAACCACTCAAATGCAGTCCATCGCTCCCATACAGCTCACTTCATTCGTCATATTCATTCCACACATTAACAAACTGTACACTCATCTCCTCACACATTTCAGCCAGCATATCATTCATAATCCTTGCTCTCTGCCTTATTTCACCACAGTCATACCTAGGCAACACTGACTACCCTTCCTTTCACACTATTCTCTTTTATCCTTCCAAGCAGCCTCCTGATATCCATTCTGACTCACTATGTTTGTCCTCTCTCAAATCTTTTGTACCAATTAATAATATTAGCTCTTTTGCTTGCTCCTGCCTCATATCCAATGCCTCAGTCACTCTATTCATTTTACCGCCTGGAAAACATACCTTGTCTATCCTCTAGCACACCTTTAATAATGGAGTCGCCATACAACGCCACTTGCTCATCTTTCATTAAATGCATTTTGGGGATGAAAAGATTAGAAGTTCTATTAATGATTAGAAAGTCAACTCAGCTGTTTGAGTTGAGCATTATCAAAAAGGAAGTAGAGAATATCCAAGGTTCTTGCAAAAAAAAAAAAAAAAACTGTTTTGGAAACATTGAAATTGACGAGGTTATTTTCATCCCAATCAAGGATACTGTGGAAATTAGTTTAGAGCACTTATCACAGATCTTGAAGCATCAGATGTTTGAACACTGCAAGGCTTAGTCATATGAGTAGGATGAGTGGAATGTGCTATCATCAGCACATGATGATAGCACATTCTACATAGGGTTTGCAGTTAATGAGAGTAAGTAAGTCGTTTATAACAATCAAGTGAAATGAAATTTCATAAGATGCAAAGTAGGAGACCTTAAAATTACATTTCCTACAACTATGGCTACCTTCTAGTATCCATAGCAAGCATTCTTCCTCGAACTTTAGGCTTTGTCTAATCATTCCACTTTTACTTTTTTATTTTATTTTTTTATTGTTGCCTTTGTGCACAATAAAAAAATTACAGTTTTATCTTCCCCTAGTGGTGGGTGCTCTATGATAGACAGACATTGCATAAGTGTTCATTTAATTTATTTTCTATGATTTTTGTGATGCGATTCATTTCTGTTAAGCAGTCAATATGATCCATTTCAGTAATGGAATGTGAGTTGGCATAATGATAATAAATATGAAAACAGAGGGAAACTCACATAAACAACATATTTATTGTAAAATAATTTTTACCTAAGTGTCAGGCATCTTCAGTACAGGATTACAGAAAGGAAATTGAACAATAACAGACAATTTTAAAAAGCATTACCGTAGCACTAATGTAAGATGACTAAAACAGTCAATTTCCTTAAAAAAAAAGTGTGTGCGTGTTATGTTATTACATATATTATATATATAATAGTGCATATATTATGACATATATATTAAAAAGTTAGAGAAGATTAGTAGATTTAACAAGTACTAACTTCCACAAAGGAGAAAGACATCAACCAGGGGGTGGGCAACCTTTTTAAGTGTGTGTCAAAATCATCAAATCTTTGATGCAAAATTTTCTCACTTGCCAACCGAAATTTTGGGGTACATGTTATTATTTGGTGTCTTTTAAGTATTGTGAGAACCTTTTCAATAATCAAAACTCACACTAGGGCAATGAAATCAAAGAATATTGAAATCCTTCTACCCTGTTGATAGTATGGATATTTTTTATTTGCCTTTTAGTGTAATTATAGCCATATACAGCCACTCAATTTAAAGATGCAATTTTTAACATCAGCAAGAGAGTAAACAATAATTCTGAATTTAAAAAAAATTTTTTTTATAAAGATCAATCAGACATACATTTTCAAGTTTTTCAAATATATTACAGTGTACAGTCTTATAATCGATTTACCTAACTAAAGTACAATAAAAATAAAATTAAATTAAAGATATTCTTTTATTAATTCTTAATCCCTTAAGTAAGACATAAAAATTATAGATAAAATAAAATGTTATTTTACCTATATAATATATTAAACAGAAGTTAATCTTTACTATTTATCAATAGTGGGCATTTTATTTATTTACCATCAATGAGACTTCTGCTGCTGCATCACTGATGACAGATAATTTATATCGGGTTTATATTTTGTAACCTTTAGAGATATGCATGCACTACTACTTTCATTTGTAAGGCTACTCCTGTTACGAGACTTAACAAGGCCAACATGTTTTGCAAACAGATTTGCAAATCCTGCTTCCTTACCGATCATGCTGGGTGTACCATCTGTTGTGATGGATACCACTTTTGAAATATCAGTTTGTTGAATTTCATCACTGAGAACAATGATTCACAAGAATATGTAAATGCAAAAATGGATAGTAATACTGTTGCAAGGGTTTCTGGAATACTATTCCAAGTCCTTAGTACCTCATTTTCTGCACTTCTCGCTGTTCCTCCCATCTCTAATCGCTCCTTTTCAATATTTTCCAAGTCAACTCTGAGGTCAATAAATTTCTGCCTCCAAATTGAGCTACTTTGAAAATCAATCAACCACATTTCAAAATCATCCATATTTATTCACAAAAACATCTGCAAGTTTAATTCATCCAGTTTTATAGTGTCTGGAAATCTAATGAATTTTGTACTAATTCTCTAATTAGCTAAATCTCTAATTCTGCACTAATTAGAAGAAAATAATGAATTTTCTTTTAATTCTCAAATCTTAGAGAGAGAACTGTTCAACAGTTGACATAATGACATTTAAAAATAGCTTTTGAAGACATTGGCAGTCTCTTCTATCATCCTTTTGGAGATCATGATGTATTTCTTTAGGTTTGGAAAATATCTAAATCTATTATTGTCTGCATCCCTCTTAAAAACCCCTGGTTTCATTTCAAATGCCTTTATGTCATCACATAACATCAAGAGTCTTACAAGAGCCCTGTAGTTTAAGGTTCAAGTGATTTAAATGTTCAAAAATCTGCATAAAACATCAGTTTACCAACCCACACAATGTGCACATTTCTTTATAAGACATTTATTGATTAGTCAAAAAAAAGATTTATTCTCATCCAGGCATTCAACAAATCATTTCAGAACAAAACCTCTACTAAGCTAACGAAATTTGTCGTACATTATTAGTCCTTTGTACACCGAATCCACCTCATTCAGTGGATTCTGAAATTTGTCTTTTATTCAAAGCACATGCAGACATGTAATTAACAACCTTGGTTACTATTTGCATCACTTCTTGAAATTCCTTTAGGCCACCTTTTGCACATAATGTCTCCCCATGTATGATGCAATAAAAACCTATCAGTATGGCCAACGTGTTTTGCAAACAGATTTATAAATCCTGCTTCCTTACTAATCATGCTGGGTCTAACATCTGTTGTTACGGATACCACTTTTGAAATATCAGTTTGCCGAATAGATAATTCATTCATAACCTCTTTACATATTTCAACATTAGAGGTACACTCAGATAGGGTTACAAGGTTAATAATCTCTTCGCATATTTCATCATCTCTACGAAATCGAGCAAATATTGCTAGTGTGGCTGATAATGTAATGTCTGTTCTCTCATCAACACAATGGAAAAGAACTTACACAAAGCCAAATTCTTTGCTAATTGTTCTTCTATATTCCTTTCCAACTTAAGTATCCTTAACTGTTTTTCTACTCATAGACAAATCTTTAATGCACTGAAAAATGTTTACATTTCCTGAAAGATTGTCAAAAAAGGAAAGGAGCACATTCTAGCCATTCTTCTTTAATACACTCCCCACCACTGAGTGGTTTTCCATGTTGGGCAATAAAATCCAGGAAATCTACGATGAGTCTTCAGACTCCTTGGAGGTGTCACAAATAATAATAAATAGATGAAGCTAGAGATTTAAGGGTGGTGGTAGACAGAGAATTAAAGTTTAGAGGATATATTGCTAAGGTAGTCCATAAGATTACTTGGCTAGTGAAGAACGCATTAACAAGTACAGGTAAGAAAGTTGTAATTCCTCTTTATAAGGCCTTGATATGCCCACATCTGGATTACTGGGCTCAAGTCTGGTCATCGGAGTTTCTTGGGGATGAGGAAGTAGTGGAGAGGATTCAGAGGTGGGTGACCAAGATGGTTAGTGGGCCTGTGGAATATTCCCTATGAGGATAGATTAAGGTGTGTGAATTGAGAAGTTGATTGATAAGAGAAAACTGAGTACTCTGGACGTCAGTAAAGCTGTGGGACTGGATGGTATTTCACAACAGGTTTTGAGAGAATGTGATAAAGAACTGACAGCTCCGTTGACCAGGCTTTTCAATGAAAGTCTGGCTGTTGGAAAGGTACCCAAGGAATGGAAGGAAGGAAGATAAGATAGTGCCATTGCATAAGGGTGGTAGCGGAACTGGTAGTGTCTAATTATCAGCATGTTTGTGTGTCATCACTAGTTGTTAAGGTCTTGGAGAAATTAGTGAGGAACTATATACAGCATTGGGCAGATGAGGATAATGTTATCTGTGAGAATCAACATGGATTTGTTAGGGGGCACTCTTGCTTTAGTAATATGATTTTTTTTTTATAATAAAGTAACAACAGCAGTTGATCAGGGAAAGGCATATACTGCCATTTTTTTGGATTTTGCAAAGACAGGGTACATTTGACAGGGTGCCTCATGATAAGCTGATATTTAAGTTGCAGCACATGGGTTAGCCAACTGGATTCAGGATTGGTGGTCTGATAGGTATTAGAGAAGTGTGTATGGTGGGACAATATCAAGGAAGCAGAACTTTACAATTGGGATTCCACAGTCAACCTTTATATAAATGACATTGTCAATGGATTGCAAGGGGATATTCAGTTGTTTGCAGATGATGTGAAGCTGGGAAGGGTTCTCAGTAATAGTGCAGATGTGGCAGCCCTGCTAGAGGATTTGAATAAACTAGACAGATGGGCAAATGAATGGGGGTGTCGAATTAATGCTGCAAAATGTAAGGTCTTGAAGTTTGGGATATATAGATAGGAGGCTGCATACTCCCATCGAAAAGCTGTACTGGAGGAAGTAGGGGAGACAAGAGATCCTGGGGTGATGATTGTTAGAAAACTGAAAAATTCAGGGAATATATTGCAAAGGTGGTGAAGGTGACCCAGAGGATTGATGCAATAATGAGAAGGATGGAGAGATAAGAGTTACTATTCCACTTTATAAGACCCTGATCAGTCCACACTTAGACTATTGTTCTGAAATTTGGCCCCCAGTATTTGAAGGGGATAAATTAACTGTGGAAAGGGTACAGAGGCAGATAACAAAGATGGTTTCAGGACTGTACAAACTTAGTTATGAGGATTGGCTGAAGGGATGTGGACTGCAGAGTTTGGTGAATAGAAGAAAGAGAGGTGATCGAGACTTTTAAACTGTTGAGAGGCAGTTACAGGGTGGACACTGGGGAGTTCTTTTGCTTGATGGAACAGCGGGATGGAGCAATGACAAGGGGCCATCCCTGGAGGTTGCGAAAGGCAGCTGTGAGCAAGAGGGTGATGAGTGGTTTCTTTGCATAGAAGGTGGTTGAACCTTGGAATGCATTGCCTGATAGAGTGGCAAGAGCAGGAATGGTCAAGGAGTGGTATGATAGACTTTGTTTCCTCCCATGATTGAGTCTCTTGACTCCATGGAGTCCTGAATAATAATAACTTTTGAAACCTCAAACCTAGGAGCAACTAAGTTGAAACTAGGCCTACCTGAAATAAATTTCATCAAAGTATTGAATGTTTTTTTTTGTCTTGCTCAGATCACAAGAAATTAATTCTCTTTGTTCTTGCTCACTTTTATCAGAAGTCCCACAAACAACTGATTCCAAATCAGTTGTTTGTAGGACTTTGTAGGGTAATGCTTTATTATCTTTCTTAATCACCAAAATTTTCAGTCCAATATTCTTTTAAATTTCTAATATCCTCTTCATTTCAATGTCTCTGTGTTTCTTTGCTGGTGGTTGTGACATTCTGAACAATCTGTAAAGGGCAGGAAGCAAATAATAATATATGATAAGAGTATATTTATATATAAGCATAAATATGAATAGAAAAAAGGAGGAAGAAAGAAAGGAAGTTAAGAAGGGAATAAAGTGAAGGGCAAAAGTAAAAAAGTAAATTACAACTGAATGACCAAAGTTGTACAACCACAAGGTACATAGAAAAAATAATTGCTTTCTTAATACAGCTTCCAATTTTAATGAAAATCAGATCATGGGGTGTAAAAATGTGGACACTAACAAAAATTATAATCTGGATTCAGAAAATTTCATCATAATCACTCTCTGCATGCACCTACTAAGTTTAAGTAAACCAAAAATTAGTACAATTTTTATTTTACAAGCCTACCTACATACACACACACACATGCAAATGAAGAGAGGGTACACATTACATCTAATCATGTGTAGATAACACTTCACAATCCTGAATATTGATAATAGATTTCACTTAGCTTTAACAATAACTTATGTTTATGGCAATGTAAAGAAAATGTGCATTTATATCTAATAAATTAAACATATTAATTGACCATAAATACTTCCAGTCCATATTTTAAATGACTTATGATTTAATTAAATCCAAATCCACATATATACACACTTCAGAAAACCAATTAATTCTTTACGAAACATGAAAAAAATATATGAATTGATGGTAAAAGAGTCAGGCCACGTCTGACTGCCTGGTGAACAATGCAACAACTGAACAGGACAAAACTTGTACATCGGTATATTGCGGAGATAGATGGCTTGGAAATAGGATGATTGTTTCATTTTCTTATTACTTATTATTACTAAAAGAGTTGATAGCGTTTGTTTATTTATTCAGTTTTTATTTGGTATCGCTCTATTTAATACAATTGTATCCTATTAAGTTAAAATATACAACTCAGCGAAGACACTGAATATGTATTTAATTAGTTTTTAAGATGAGCCCTGGGTTGTGTTCCAGAAAAATGTCATTGGCATGCCCTGTTTGACACGCATGCCAAGGGTACCATGCCTGATATAGACCATCACATTTGTTGTATTATTATTATCCAGGCCTCCATGGAGTCAAAAGACTCATCGTGGGAGGTCGTTTTTAGGAAATGCAAAGTTTATCATACCACTCCTTGAACCCATTGACTGTTCCTGTTCTAACCACTCTCTCAGGCAATGCATTCCATGGTTCAACCACCCTCCATGCAAAGAAACCACTCCTCACCCTCTTGCTCACAGCCTCCTTTCATAACTTTCAGGGATGGCCCCTTGTCATCACTCCTTCCCACTGTTTGACCAAGCGAAAGAACTCCCCAATGTCTACCCAGTAACTGCTTCTCAACAGTTTAAAGTCTTGATCGTATCACCTCTCCTTCTATCCACCAAACTCTGGAGTCCACATTCCCTCAGTCGATCCTCGTAACCGACATTGTACAGTCCTGAAACCATCTTTGTTATTCGCCTGTGTACCTGTACCCTTTCCACAGTTAATTTATCTCCTTCAAATCCTGGGGACCAAACCTGAGAACAATAGTCTAAGTGTGGACTGATTAGGGTCTTATACAATGGAATCATAACTCTCTTATTTTTGCAGGTCAGCATCATTCTCAGTATGCAGCAATCCTCTGTGTTACCTTCACCACCTTTGCAATGTGCTCCCTGAATTTCAGTTTTCTATCAATCTTCACCCTCCAGATCTCTTGTCTTCCCCACTTCCTCCAGCATAGCTCCTCCAATTGAGTATGCATTATCCCATCCATGGTTCCCAAACTTCAAGACTTTACATTTTGCTGCATTAAACCAGCCCCCATTCATTTGCCCCTCTGTCTAGTTTATTCAAATCCTCTTGCAGGGCTGTTACATCTGCACTGTTATTGATATCCCTTCCCAGCTTCACATCATCTGCAAACAACTGAATATCCCTTTGCAATCGATTGACAATGTCGTTTGATATAAAGGTTGAACAATACAGGTCCCAGTACTGAGCCCTGTGGAACACTACTTGCAATCTTCTGCCTCCTTGATATTGCTCCACCATACACAACTCTCTGATACCTATCTGAATTCATTTGACTGACTGATTTAAACCCATGTACTGCAACTTAAATATCAGTTTATCATGTGGCACCCTGTCAAACGGCTTTTGCAAAATCTGAAAAAATGTCAGTATATGCCTTTCCCTCATCAACTGCTCTTGTCACTTTATTATAAAAGGCAATCATATTACTAAAGCAAGAGTGCCCCTTAACAAATCCATGTTGATTCTCACAAATAACATTACTCTCATCTGCCCAATGCTGTATATAGTCCCTCATTTATTTCTCCAAGATCTTAACAACTAGTGATGACACACAAACTGGCCTATAATTAGACACCTCCAGTCTGCTATCACCCTTGTGCAGCGGCACTATCTTGCCTTCCTTCCATTCCTTGGGTACTTTTCCCACAGCTAGACTTTTATTGAAGAGCCAGGTCAACGAAGCTGTCAGTTCTTTAGCACATTCTCTCAAAGCCCGTGGCGAAATACTATCCAGTGCCACAGCTTTACTGGTATCCAGAGTACTCAGTATTTGGAACACACTCTCCTCTTGTACCTCTAAACCCTGAACCTTCCCTAGCCTACTAGTATTAAAACCTTCTCCAGGATGAAATACTCCAATAAAGTGCTCATTGAACAACTTCACTATGTCCTCTGCATTAGTCACTTTATTCCCATTTTTATCCTGCAATGTCATTCTTCCACAATCATTTTTCCTCTTACTGCCTACATAGCTAAAAAAATTCCCTAGGATTTTCATTGGATCTTAATGCCAATTTCTTCTCATATTCCAGTTTTTTCTTACTCACTATACTGGTCATTCTCCTGGCCTGCATCTTATATTCTTCGTGTATCTACCCTCCATCTCTCCTTATATCTCTTCCATAATCTCTTTTTCAACTACAGTTCCTATTTGATATTGTTTGTCATCCACTTTACACCAAATTGTGTCTGCTTCTTCACTCATGGAATACAACTTACTATTGCTGCTAATAAATGTCCTTTCACAGTTTTCCAAGCACTAATGATATCCTGGCCTTCCAGTTCTGCCCTCCATGGAATTGCCCCTAGTTGATACCTAAGACTATTATAATCACCGGCTTTATAATTCCACATATGTTCCCTTTTCTTTGATACATCTACATATCTATTCATCTTCCAAGTCAAAACCACTTGGTCACTCTCTCCAACTGTTGGGAGAGATGTCATCTCACTTATTATCAGCTCTTCTGATGCTATGACCAAATCCAAAACTCTTGAACCTCTTGTTCCCTCTATTACATGTTGCCTAAGACATTTTTCTCTGAAGAATTCTAGAAATTCCATCCCCTTATTACTACATGCATTTTCCTCTTCCCAGCTTATACTGCTGGAGTTAAAATCTCCCATAACGATCATTC